>NW_006921321.1:7952-41613 GCF_000392275.1 Phaeoacremonium minimum UCRPA7 | reverse complement strand
CAATTATTACCCCGGCGGAGGTGTACAAACAGAATGCATCTTATAGCCAACACAGATGGGCCAGGAGAACTACTAGTCTTCCTGACATGTCACACCCGTCACATTTATAGCGTTGTCGCATACAACCTTTGCTGGGATGTCCGTTCCGGACGCTCTTAGGTCGACACCAAAAAAGGAAAGATCGTGGCACGGAGCCGCTAGCGAGCAATCCAACGCAATGCCAGTTGTCCCTTGCACCGTCCCAGAAACGTTGGTAAACGAGAGATGCTCAATCACCAAAGTGGATGTGTCGCAGTAGTTGGCCTGTATATCCACCTTATGGTAGCACTTGTTAATGTAGATAGCTTGCGCAACTTCCACCCTCAAATTCGTGAACGTGATGTTTGACACCTCGCCAGTGCCGCCGCCACCGCCTTGCGGAGGCACTCCAGCGGAGAAGCCAACACACTCTTTGAAACAGGCACCGCCACTTACACTTGCACCGCCGTATCCCGGGTGTATGAGCTGCTTTACTGCCATGTCGCTGACGGAGACGTTGTGGATATAATCAGGCGCATCAGCGTACTGTCCAATGCTGCCGAATGCCATGCCGCCACCGGTGCGGGAGAAGTTGCGAAAAACCATGTTTGTCGAGTTGCCTTTGGGCGCTATACAATCATCACCGCCGTGGAAGAGCCAGTCCTCTGCAAAAAGGTTGTTGACCCGCATCGTGTCAAGACCGTCTACATTCGTCTCAAAGTTTGCGTCCGAGTCTTGCACCCAGATCGACCAGAACTGAGGATTCCGAACGGAAAAGTTCTGTACTGTGGCGTTCGTGCTGTTGTAGATGGATAGTGAGATCGGTCGACCGAACCGATTGCTCTGACCTTGGGCATTGGTATACCATGCCTGCCCATTGCCATTTATGCCACCTTGCTGAGGACCGCCTCCATCAATGATATAATCTTCCCCCTCGACTGTCCAAGTTGTGGATTGATTTTGGAACTGCACTCGATGCGAATTGTCAATCCAGTAGCCTAAATCTGGCACGAACGAGAGTGTACCAAGGAAAGGACTGTCAACTGTGAGCGGACCAAGCGCATATGTAACCGGCTTTTGATAGTGTAAATATAAGGGGCAGGCTACGTGATGGTTCCATCACTGCCGCAAGCTTCCGCTGCTGCAAGCAGCTGAGGAGCATAATGATACTACCGTGCATTCAGCATGCCGGGAGACTACGCCCTTAGGCCGGATTGGAATTGGCCCTAGATTTGCTCCCGGAGTATATCCTGGGGGTGCTGCTAGTGGAAGAGTCTTTTGCTCTGCGTAGACCGTCTTGGTTGAGACGTTGGGCCAATATGTTGTCACCGATGATGGTGGGCGTGGTTTACATGTTGTCGCTGCTTCCACCCTTCCTGAGAGACATGTTATTCCCCAAACGAAAATGTAGGTATTGAGGAGCCTCATGATAACCAAATGTTGCTTACGGCAATTTCATCTCCAACATGGAAATTTTGCAATATGATTTACTCGATAATTATCGGAGAACAAAGGGTTTGCATTGAGCCTTAAGTATTGTGCGGCAATGTGGGGAATTTGAACAATCCATTGACCGTTTGCTTCTCAGCACGTTTTAAGGTCGTGTTGAGGCTTAATACAATCTTGTGGTCGATTAATACTGAAAAAGGCAAGGTTAGCGTAAAAGGGAGAGCGGTTCCACGCGAGTGTCAAATACATTGAGGCAGCACGTGCTTGATAGACAACATAAGCATAAAGTCTGAACGACTATTTACAATAGATTTCAATGATAACGTGTCAGACTTATATTCGAAAGTTCTTCATGTGAGGCGCAATAGTATTGGCTTTCATCTTTGCTAATTATGAATCGATCAATACTTAGTACTATTCCCTTTTTCATCAAGCCTCTCAGATGAAATCTTGCAAGCACTATTTACAAAGCTAACTATATCATCGACGCCTTGAGGCTCATTCACCCAATGGCCACCGTCTTCATATTCGTGCCAACCCACGCCCAATCCCATGTCAGACAAGACCTTTCTCATACGCCTAGCATTTTTTATGGGAACCACAGAATCGTCCAGTGCGTGTCCCAGGAACATTGGTGTTGATTTGGCGTCGTGTATTCATGGGGCTCTTGGAGGACCATCGTCCCCCTAGTCATTGGCGCAGTCTTGATGATCATATTTGTCATTTATGAGAGACGACCAGAAGAAGCTGTTTTCCCATACCGTATTTTCAAGTCGCGGACAGCACAAGTCTCTCTCGTAGGCGCTTTTGTTCACGGTATGGTCTTGTACACACTTTTGCAGTACTTGCCATTGTTCTTCCAGGCCGTTTTCCTCGAGACACCGCTTCAATCGGCTGTCTCAATTCTACCTTTTTGTGTGTTTGTCATGGTGTTCACTGGAGTTGCCGCCTGGGTAGTGGACTATCTGCGTCACTATCGTTGGGAGATCTGGCTGGGCTGGATTCTTCTTTTCTGTGGGTACGGGGCTTTTTGCTTTATGGAATGAATCCTACGATGATGCGACTCGGCGAGCAGTAAGTTACAACAGTCTCTCATTTAGCCCCCCCCCCCTTTTTTTTTATCGGTTTACTGCGTAGTTTGTGGGCTAATTGAACACATCCAGGCGAGCGCTGGGTTTCAAGTCATTGCAGGTATCGGGATCGGGACCATCTTTACTGTACCGTGCATTCCTATGCAAGCAAGCGCCAAAGCTGCAGATCAAGGTCTTGCCATTGGCATCATGGTGTCCTTTCGTCTGTTTGGAGCCTTGATTGGCCTGGCAATTGGATCAGCGACATTTAACAACGGTTTCGCTCGCGCAATCGCTGATGTAGGTCCGTTGCCGGACTTTCTGCGTCAACTTACCGATCCAAACGAGGCGGTCGCATTGATACCAACACTACGTAGTGCAGATATTTCGGATGATCTCCTGTATGCCATCCGCAATGCATACAGCACCCCCATGCGAGACATATGGATCATTTTAGGCGCCTTTGGGGGCCTGGGCTTTCTCAGCTCTCTATTTGTAGAAGAGTTAACACTAGAGACGGAGGAATTGGGCGATCAGCATTATGAGTACTAGACATTGTTTCTCCACATAAACCGTACATTTGAATTAGACTATTCAATCATCCAAGGAGGGGAGAATTTAGATATATCACAGTGAAGCATGGCAATCATAGAAGTCCAAATCCTAGAACCACTTTACCCTCCTCCGATACATTTGAATAACCTTTGTATCCTTCCAGAAGGGTTTCATTAACATCAACACCGATGCAGTCCGGAGGTGACTGTCCTGCCAATGCAGCCTTCAATTGGCTCTTGACGTAATTTCTGTTTGTCTCCGTGGTTGGACATGCAGCGACATAGGCTACGCTCGCGTCCTCGCTGCCGCGGTGTTCTGGATCGACGGCATGGCACATCTAGATGTTAACGTTTTAGATTACCGTTGAACAATACCGGAGGTCGAGGATTATGGGGACTACTCACATCTGTATGCCACCAAACTGTGTCACCGGGGTTCATCTTAGGAATATATGTGAGGCATTGTTTCAAACGCAAGTGTGGATGTGAAGTGATGCTCATTCGTTGGCTCTGGTCCTTGAAGGTACCGGGGAATGAGGTTATCTCTGCATCAAAGGTCCATTTTGCGGCGTCCATGATGTCTTCTTCATTCTCGGGAGGACTGAAGAATGGTCTCAGTAGCACATATGCGATCACATTTGAGACCTCTGGATAAAGCATCAGAGTGCCCTCCCTCGCGGCGGCGGGTGTTAACGCGGTCCACCCCTGAAAGGAGCGAAAGACGACAGAATGAGCCTTGGCCTCAAAGAGAAACTGATTTGCGTTATGGCGAGCACCAAGATCGTATGCATCAAACTTTTCTGGCTGTCCTGAGAAGATAGTTTCGTACACCTTGCGGTATTGCGGATCAGCCCATCGACACAAACTTCCGGCGTCGATGTGGGGACCAAGACCCAAGAAGGGTTGCCCAGGCGGCCGGATTCTCACAGCATCGGTGTAGCTAAGTGGCTCAGGGCTGGTTTCCCCCGTTTCATCGTGGTAAAGTGAGTTGAGCATTCGTTGCAACTTGATATGATTTGGATGTGTCCGAATTGCAATCTGACTAGGTGAGTTGTATAGGTTGAATATGGCTAGGGACTCGGCTGGCCATCCGGGTATTTTCCCCTTGTTTTTGCTCGTAAACTCTTTCAAATCTCGAAACAATAAGCCCGCCTCCTCTTCCGTAAGCACACCTCGCACAATGCAGCAGCCACTAGCCCTTAGTTGTTCACGTTGTGTGTTCGAAAAGCCTTTATCTCGAATGCTTTCCATCTGCAATACTGGAACTGCATCACTGCGTAGCCTCGCTAGCCTCTCGGTTACACCTTCAAGGTTTTTGCAAACCTTGAGCCAACTTTGGCGAATCGACTCTTCCCCATACTGGGCAATGATCTCGGCTTTGGCGTTTGCGAAAGATTTGTCCAACAAGTTGTCTGAGCCATTGCCATATTCTTTCCAGGCAGGCCAGGTTTCAAGGGCATGAGGCATGACTGAGATACACGTCAAGAGAGGTCCTGCAAGATTCTTGTTGTTCCGTTTGACTTGCGTGCTCTTTCAAACAATGACTTTTGCCTTGCGGCTATCCCCGACATTTGTGGTCGGATGCGCCGCATCCAGGGTGTTTTTAAGTGTGCTCAAAAGTGGATAGGCCGAAGTCGCGGCATTCGTCTGCGGGGATCTCCTGTGAGCCTTCCCCACAAAGTCGACCATTCCGACAGAACCGCCATCGTGTCAAGCCCTTGAAGTCAAGTGACCGTTGAAATCATTGATTCTATTGATCGGGGAACGTTGCCCGTGATATAAATTGAGTATATCCCCCGGCCACCTGCACGGGTTTTTCGCGCTGAGTGATCGCCCGAGACGTCCCCCGTGCCAATGCTCCTAGCGCCTTGGTATTGTGAATTCCTTATACTTTGCAGTGGAATAAGCGAGCCAGGGCCTAAATCCAGCCCTATTCAGTCCAAGTGTTCCTTATAGCCCCGGCATGCTGTGGGACTGATAGCAGTAGGTGGTTGGTTATCAGTTGCGATTGCTCCCTTATCTTTGTTCTGAGATAAAGTGCGCCATGCCCGACAAAAAGTTGTCGGGGGACCCGACATACGTACGCTCATTTCTATCACAGTGGCTATTCCAAAGATCTCTTGGCTTTCTTGGCTGCAAGATAGATAGGGAGGAAAACTTCATAGCAAGTGTTTCGAGAGGTGGTTGAGATAAGTCTTTAGATAATTATCTGCGCGAGGGATGGCTAGAAGCAAAAGTAGACTTGAATTTAAATGAAGCTCACAGCCTGTGAATCTCGCAAAGTATTCTCAAACAAACAATCCAGATTCTGCGTTTCCCTTGAAAGTCAGAGTTCGATTGTACGTCAAGATGGCGATTCTCGGTAATACCATGATACTCATCTGCCTCGTGGCGGCGCTGAATTGTGCTTGTGTCGGATATGACTCTTCAATGATGTCGTCTCTGAATATTTTGGTAAGAGATCCAGGTCACTTTACTTGGCCGCAAGTTAACCATTTTTGCCTTTGAAAGAGTTCGTTCCAAAAGCAATTCGGGATTGATGCAAACATCAAAGGCCTTTTGACTGCCTCGGCTAATCTTGGCGGTATTGTGGGTGGCTTCTTCGCCGGCCATATCGTTGACAGATGGGGTCGGAAAATCGGTATCCTCACGTCTGCGGCAATAGTTCTCATCTCTTGCATTCTCCATGCCACATCTACCACATTGGCTCAGTTCTTTGTCGCCAGAGTCCTCGTCGGTGTTGCAAAGGCAGTCGATGTTGCCGCAGTGCCAACATATCTCGTGGAACTGGCACCTCCATCCCGTCGTGGTTTCGTCGCCGGCCTGTACTGGGCATGTTGGCTTCTTGGGGCTATCATCTCTTCTGGGGTCGGATACGGCGCTAGAAGTGTGACTGGACAATGGAGTTGGCGAATTATTTGTATTTGCGTAAGTCCTTTTCAGATTGAATATCCTCCTCTTCAAGCTATGTTCTAGTTACTCGCAAAGAATGCTTCAACGGTCTCTGGAAAGCTGCTCGTCAGGCATCCCAACCGAAGACAAGCAATTGCTGACTCAAGGGTATTAGATGTCTGGCCCTGCCTTAGCCTGTATTGCTCTTCTTCCATTCATTCCCGAGTCTCCACGTTGGTTGATGTCCCGTGGGCGGGAGACCGAAGCCCTCCAGGTGCTTGCCAAGTTTCACGGAGGTGGCGATGAAGCACATCCAATGGTAGTTGCCCAATTTCGAGAGATCAAGGAGAAGATCTACTTCGAGCAAGAAAACAAATTCGAGTCATTCAGGGCCTGGTGGAAAGCCTTCACTGGGGTTAAGTCGAATTTGTACCGCGGTTACATCCTGGTTACTCTTGGCATCTTCGAACAGACTATCGGCTCAAGTATCATTACGTTCTATCTGTCCAGCGTCCTAAACCTGGCTGGCATTACATCTGAGAAGCAGCAATTTGCGATCAACATCGGCCAGAATTGCGTGGCCTTCACTTCTGCTCTAATTGGCATTTGCCTCATCGATAAGATTGGTAGAATTCCGATGTTGGTTTGCGGAACCGCATTTTGCGCTGCAGTCCTTGCTTGTATGGCAGGCCTAACTGCAGAGCAGACTGGTAATGAGAACGGGAGAAATGGTATTATTGCTATGGTCTTCCTGTTCCAAGTTGGGTATTCATCCACATGGACACCTCTATCTTTCTCATATTGCGCGGAAGTTCTTAATTTCACTATTCGTGCGAAGGGCATGGCGTACGTATTCTAAGCACCTCTAGACCATCAAGTCTTCTAAGCCAGTAACTAACCGTCTGAAATTGGGCGCAGTTTCTACAATATCTTTACATCATCAGCGGGGTTTTTCAATCAATATGTTATTCCCATTGGACTTGCCAGCATCAAATGGCGGTAAGAATTCTAACGAATTATCTAAAAACACGAATAAAGCTAATGAGGTTGCCTATAATCCAGGTTCTACATCGTCGGAGTGTGTTGGAACACTTTCGTGGCTCTTGCCATTGCTTTTACTTACTTGGAAACGAAAGGGTTGACTCTTGAACAAATTGATCAACGGTTCCAAGGAGTTCCCCGCGACCAGATCGACAACATCATCGAGGTCTATCATGGGGAGAAGCCAGTTTCAGACAATGAGCTTGGCAAGTCAAGGGAAACGGAAGTAACGGAGACGAAGGCCGTTTAATTGAACTTGCTCCAGGTCTAGTACCTGACATTTTCAAGCCCTATCGACTCGTTTCAAGAGAAAGACGGGCTTAAGCAAGTTGCGCTGTGTGATAATGTGACTAAATTAGATTATGTGCAAGAACAACAATGGGAGGTATATGAATTGACACGACCCTCGATGCAAGTTTGAAAATGTGAATATATACGATATGCTCTTGTGATGCTATCCCTTTTCCCTCCAAACTCCTTAAACGCCGTCAATTCAAACATAGGAATCTCTAACCTATCAGAGGACCGCATGTGGCCTACGGCCATAGCCCGTAGACAAACGGATCGACGTGTGGGTAATCTGCTTCCATTCCCATGATGACGCTATATTCGTCCCTTAGTAAATCCGATCCTTCGTTACCGTACTTCGCGTATCTGCTGAGCTCATGTCTCCGTAGTGCAATGTTCCACGGAAAACTGGAGTGCGCAACTCCCATAAATGCGCTCGCTTTGAACAGAACTAAAAAGTCCACCAAGGCATGCTGATCAAATGTAAGACTGTCAAGTTTCTGCCGGTCTGACCCTTGCAGCAAGTCGTGCTTAGTGACCACCGTCACGTTCCTCTCCTCCTCACCCAAGTTGGCTGCGAGATACTTGCGAAGGCCCTCAGCAAACAATTCCACCACAGTCTGGTTCCCCGACGCAGCGTACACCACGTTAAGATTCGCACGTGCCACATTTCGAAATTGTTCCTCGAACTGGTCTTTCATCCGCGAGAATCGCCACTCATCTGGAGACCATGCCCAGGTAGCATCATCTTCAAGTCGCAGGTGGGCGCCGTAGAAGGCACCCGGATTGATGGCCTTTGTCGGATTTATCGATAGCTCGAACTTCTTATTTAGCTCAAACAGAACCTTGGCGGCCAGGGCACGTGTATCATTCCGGAAGGACAGGATCTTGCCGAATTCGCGCACAAACGCGTCACCATCGTCGCGTACGGGGTACTCGAGGAATGACTGCTCGATTTTGATGTGTACTGGGGTTTCAGGTCGTATCTGCACGGATTGCTGGCCAAGCCAGTCGTCGAAAAAGTGACGCCATTCGCGCGGGTACTTCAATCCCTCCGGCGGGTGGTCTGGTTCGAATTGGTCCCCGACCAGACTTAGTGGCTCCCATTCCCGCTGTTCGTAGAACGGAAAGTCCTCTGCGCGCTCATAGATGCGCATGCCGGGACACCCTTCTGACAAGTGCTTCGTGAAGGTATCGCGGTCCAGTAGGTAGTCGAGCGGAACCTCGGTGGACGTTTCAATGTCGGTTATGTCGCTTGCGTTTCGTAGGGCCATCGAAGGTACGACAATCGCGCCACCGCCATGTATCGCATATCGTACGCATTTTAAGATCTGGTTCCGGACCATTCCAATACCGCCATGCTGGCCTTGGCAGCTAAATAGCAGACCAGGCTGGAACTGTGTTCGAGCACATGCTTCCCGAATAGGTCTGTAGTCAATTGGAGTCGGAAACTCGACGTTCATCGCGCGTCGGATGAACTCGCTCTCTTCCAGTTGCTGTGGGCTTGCGCCCTCGTAGAATAGACGCAAGACTGCATGAGGGACGTCAAAAAGCCTAAAACTCCAAAAGATGATAAGAAGAGACGCGGCCATGAAGACCACCACCGGCGAGTGGCCTTGGCAGAGCATGGTGGCCGTTCAATCACACAAGCAATCAAAAATACCAAGAAAAAACTGAATCATCCAAGCATGAGGCCAAGAGCCAAGCGATAGTCATGATGTGAGTATCGTTCATCGCAAATCGCCCATGGGTGCTAGAGAACCCTACCATTGCTTAGCAAAGACAGGGTAGCTCCCAGATCCTGAAGGATTTCCTTGTCAGCGGCGATGCGAGTTTCAGCTTTGTTTCAAGCAGCTTTGGGGTTTAGCGCGCTGAAGGCATATTCAACAGGGGTTAATTTAGTGCTCAGTGGATGGACCCCTACCGTTGGGACCCCGCAAATATTAGATGATAAATGTTGTTTTGACACTGCAATTGATCTTTGAAAGAACCCATGTTCATTGTTCAAATTCAGTTCTACCTCTAGACTAAGTTTCGCGGAAGCCGGCACATGCCTAGTCGTCTCAGTGTCATTTCCAATGTAGCTAGACAAATAGCAACTATCAATAGTGGAACAGGTTTGATTTGCGTGATCAAATCAGCCAACAATTATAATGACTTGAGAAGTCCGTTGACATCAACGAAACTAAACTCGCTCAAAGTCTCCTGCCAAAGTCTGTCCATGATAGTCTTGCCCTCTGGTGTGTACTGGATTGGGGCGTATCTATTGGAATGCAGCAATAAGTAAATCGACATGAAGAAAAGGAAAGAGCTAGGTAACTCACGGCGAGATCTCCCAGTTCATTAGAATACATCCGTGAGACTCCTCACCCTTAAGGATTGATGCATCGATATAAGTCGATGCACCGACTTGGACAGGTCGGGCAGCTGCAGCCATGAACAAGCCCATGAAAACCTTTGTGGCAACAGGTCTATCACTGTGAAGTGCCGTGCCTTTGATGAATCCAGGCTCAACTAGATTTACGACAACGTCGTTGGCAGACACAACGTCCGTCAGCTTCCACACGAACATTTGACCTAGTAACTTTGAGGTTGAGTAAACATCGCGAGAGTCAAAGAACTTCTCATCATCAAATGAAGGTAGAAGCGGGATTTCGTTCTTATTGGCAAACTTGGCAGCAATTGAGAGCATAGCTGTGCTGATTGTCAATCTCCCAGGCGAGCCGGCCGGAGATTTGCTCTTTAAAATAGGAAGCAACAAGATGGTCAAGAGCATGGTAGAGAGATAGTTAACCTGTACCGTCTCTTCATGGCCAGTAGCGGGTATGATCTTAAAGTGGCCAAATCCCAACCCGGCATTCAAAATGGCAACGTCAAGGCGGTGAAGGTCCTTCTCGACTCGTGCCACGAAACCGCGGATCGAGTCATATGAAGACATATCAAGCTGCCACACATTGATCTCAGCGTTCGGATACTGCTTTCGAAGCTTGGAGGCAGCATCTTCGCCCTTGGTCGTGGAACGGACAGCCATAATCAGCCGAGAGAGCTTGTAAGAGAGCATTTGATTGGCGCATTCTAACCCGAGGCCACTGTTGGAACCCGTTATGATGATGACTTTGCCGCAGAGATCAGTATCCTTGGGTGGAAATTGGTGCTTGGTCCGGAATTGGTTTTTGATAAAATGGTTTGGAAAGAATGGGCTGGTGTCTGGGGTCAGATTCTTGGAGGACTGCATGCCGGGCGAGGGATACAAAGAGAGCGAGCGGAGGAGAATTATACTAGTCGCAAAACATGAATTGAAAAAAGACAGACAAGAAAACTCGCATATGCTTGATCTTGTGTCTCTGTGATTATATATCTAGGTATGTTCTCGACTCGGTCATACTGTACATCCACCTATTGATGGACTCGTCGCAGGCGAAGGGACAATATCAGGAGACAAATCAGTTTAAACTGCATTCGGAAATCAATATCTTGCATTAGCGTCGCTGTCATCTTAGCCAATGACAATCGCAAGTTGGATTCTCACCTTACTGAAATAGGCAACGCTTTGTGTTTTTTAGCTTACGTCATGTCGAAGTTAACGTGCGCTTTGACTCGCATCTCGATTATCAAATTTACGCCTCTCTGTGATGCCTAGATCTATCTACATGGCGTCGCATCGGTCGACCTTCCCAAAAGAAGACAGCTATTTCGCTATGTGCATAATCTAGGGAAATCACTCATTCAAAGCTACTATACTATACAGAAGCAGTGGCAGGCGTTGTGATGTTTCCGTGTTCTCTCGACCTATCAAATCATGGCTACGCCTCGTCACAGAAGCAACAAATCGTCCAGTGAGTACACCACAGAGCAACCCGAGCACTCTAACATGGGATATGTCGACTGATAAATGCCGAGTAGCCGAAATGCCGTTCATATTCACGGACAGTCTTGGCAAAACCGAACCAGCGAAGCGCAAGCTCATAAGAAAGCATGTAATGTTAGGGAAGAACCGAGGTAAAAGCCGAAAGGTCAAGCCCGTCAAAACGGAGAAGCCTAGTACTTCTGGCAGCTCCAACTGGGGCTATGATGATGGCACTCCAGGCTTATCAATCAAACTGCGCTACTCTTTGATCCCCAATAGAGTAGGTTCAGACCTATCTTTCACCCATTTCGCTGTTGCTGTGGAACCTCCTTTGCTACACGACCTGCTGCGATGTAAGCGATTGCTTCACTGCCAAGCCTTAACTCCGCAATTTGATCACCCCTTGCTCACGAGAATTAGTCACCTTCATTGCAAAGAGAGTTATGTACCCCCTAGAGAGGTACATTGTTTTCCACAGACAGTCCAAAGTCGACACGTCTTGGATCGAGCTCTTAACTTCTGATGCTGCCTATATGCACGCGGCAGTCTTCGCATCCCAGGCTTACAGTTTTTGCGTAACCTCTAAGGAGAGTCATGTGGCAGCCAGGGGAGCAATATTTCACCATTCCGCAGCGCTGTGTTTACTCCAAGAAAGATTATCAATCGTAGATAACCAGGGTATTGTTTCAGATTCAACGGTACTCATTGTCTTATACTTGGCTTTGCATGCCCATTTTATGCTTGACTACGATACCGCAAAACATCACTTGTTGGGACTGCGAAAGATTGTTGACTTAAGGGGTGGCTTGGCCACTTTCAGCTATAACACCAAAATGATCATAGAACTGCTCAAGTAAGAAAGCTTGATTCCTTCATTTCATCGGCTAACTTTTAATCATGATTCTGACTGCTTCTCAGATGCGACTTAGGGATAGCACTCGCCAATGGCACCGTGCCTTTATTTTTTAATGACCCATCATCAGAGCCCTTAATGCCTTATGACTTGGATATTTTGGCAGGATACGAACCACAACGTCCAGCAGCCGAGATTGAAAGGTTTCAAATCGAGCTGGACCTTGATGTAAACCTCATAGAGGCATGGACATATACCAGGCGATTTTGCTCAACGATGAATCATGTTGCTGAGCACAAACATCAGCTTCCCAAAGAAGCGCTACTCAACTCCATAGCGTCAGTCATGTATCGTCTACTCCATATGCGAAGCTTCAATCCCACATCTATCAATGAAGCTCTTCGGCTCGGTCTCCTTGTCTTCTCGTCTCACATATTTCTCAATTGGCAGGACGTGAAGCCTCGCCATACGCAGCTTCCACACATCTATCGGAGCTGCCTTTTCAACTTCAAGATGCCGAGCACAATGCCACCGCAGATTCTCTTATGGCTCCTCATCATTGGCTCCATATCAACTTTTACCTCGGAGGATGATACCTGGCTAATACCTTGGGTCCGAGTCAATGTTGAACTGTGTGAAGTGCGCAGTTGGAGTGAGCTACGGATAGGGCTGAAGGCATGCCCATGGATTGACTTCTTGCACAATCAATTGGGAAGCTGTGTCTTAGACAAGGCGCTGTCGCCACAGTAGGATTGTATAGCGCGGTAATTCAGAACTCGCTCTCTAATCTTTACATCATCTGTACACGTCTATGTCACAAACAAATCTCAGGATATTGTGGCGACCGAGCTAGTCCCTATTGTTATATTCAAGACGAGTTGTCCTCCGCGCTGTGGTTGATGCATGGAGTCCAAGAAGTTCTTGTCGTGTACACGCAGTGAGTTCGTTCAAGCTGCGAGGTCAAACGACTGAATTAGGCCGTAAGCTCATCTGCGCGAGTGATAGAGGTCAACTCTTAACAGTCAAATGGCCAAACAAAAGTAGCCCAAAACGTGACATGCCTCGCAGTACATTCTCCAGGTACCAACTGAAGTGCACTTGACGTTCTCAATAAAACCGCGTTGCGTCAAGGTTTTAATTGTTACCCACGATTAGCTACACATTGTTTATCACTTCTTTCCAATGGCAAAAACAGCTTTTCCTTCCATGGAGTTGGTGGCACCCTCCTTTCTAAGGTGATCAGCCATAATCTCCTTGCTCCTCTTGATCTCCTCGTCTGTCATTCCATCTCGAATTCTCCCCATCCTGCATCATAATGGTTAGCATCCTGTTCTAAAGCTCCGAACAAGAGAATAGGGGAACAAAATATTTCCCCGAATTCGCGAGCCAGCTCATTTGGCGGAATTGATGACAATCAATTTCCTTGATCACAGGAAGCGATCAGAATATGAATGGATTGCTTACCATGGTAATGCCTCTGTTAAATATTCGACGATATCTTCAGGACTATCGTATTGCATATAAATGGGAATCGTTTTGCCAACTACCTCTGTAAATCCCGCTTTCTCAAGAATACTCACACATGATTCTTCAGTGTGCCAGATGGCGGGGGGGTATGGCGTAACCTTGTCTGGGCGAACCTGGGCAACTAGGCCCATGAGCTTAATCCAAGGTGCGTCAGCGTTCACGCTGTAGGCAAAAACACCACCCGATGTCAACGTCCTCTTAACTTCTGAGACGACCTTTTCATAATCGGAGACAGCATACATCATGTTGCCACCAAGGATATGCGTGAAAGTCTCATCCTCAACTTCGTGCATATCAGCTGCGTCAAGTATTTTTATGGTCAGTTTAGACCACACTTTGTTGCCTTCTTGAACAAAATGCTTCTGTTGTTCTTCGGCTTCAGCAATCATACTTGTGGATTTATCGGAGGCGACAATTTGGGTTGAGTCGGGAAGGTCGGAGCCATATTCTTTGAGGAGTTCGCTAATCACTGTACCATTGCCGCAGCCGATGTCGTGTATGGCTTCGGCCTTCGCAAAAGGTGCAATTTTGTTCACCTCAGAGATCAATTGTCGTGCTGAGTCAATACCACTTTGCTGTAAAACGCTCACAGCCTGGCTTCTCCATGTCGGAGCGAGCTTGGACCAAGCGTCGGGGGCTGGTGAAAAGAACTTTAGCCTTGTCTTTGAAACAATTGAGGGACTTACCCTTCGTCGACATGTTACACTGCAAATCTAGAGGCTTGAGTCTACGGAGATCTGCTACTGGCAGCTCAACCGGCGAAGTTCGAATACCAAAGAGGAATAATCGTAAAGGGTGATATGGCTTTGGTAGGGGCATCGCAAACGAGGAATCTCCGAAGACTGTAAGGGAAAAGGCTCTCATTATAAATTTGCGGGCCATCTGATCACGCTCGAGCTGTTGAAAGATTCTTAGAAAAGGCCCCGCTTCGGGTTCCGTTTCGACCGTTATTGGGTATAGAAACTGGCATGTTGCTCCTGCGTGGGAATTAGTGCTGACTTGTTTAAAGGCGTCGCATGTAAGAGTGTCCCAATTGGTTTTCTCGGACTGAGAAAAGTTTGAACAAAAGCCTTGGCGGAAGCCGGTTCTGGGACATCATGTCTTCTGACGTTTTCGCATAAAGCTCTATCTGAAAGAATTTGTGCAAAACATATAAATCTATAGTCATAGGCAGTTGGACTGAATCAACTGTAAAAGGAAGCCGACATCACTATCGTCTCCAAGTATCAAAGATTGTTTCTCGAAAGTCCGTGGGCGGAGTAGGCATACTTGAATCGTCATTTGATGTTTTACCTGAGGCGGCGTCCTCCATTATCCCTCAAAACTGTCAGATGTTTGGGTTACAGTGCATGAAGCTGACAACCTGGATAGAGCTGAAAAAATCGGCCCGGGTTAATCTGAGAGGCGCTTAGTTTCAGTAGTATCTTATTGGCGCGCCCCTCGAGTTTGAGAGATCCTATGCGAATGTGTACCTGGGATCGTCTGCAATAGTGAATAAAACGATACCAAAGACGTCGGCATGAGATCTTATAGTAGATACAAATTATCGCTTTCTCGTTGCGACCAATTGCCCACAAGGCTGAATGTGGAATGTATGTATCCAAAAGCCCTGTTACTACGAATGCTTGCCCGTCAACAAGTTCAGAGCATAAGGACACGTTTTTTAAAGTGCCTTCCGGTTGACTTTAGAGAACCCCAAGGCACAAGCCCATCCCTCAAGCACGATAGCACTAAAAAGACTCGGCTCATCGAGACGACTTTCGAGTGTAGCCGAACGATTTTCCGGAAGTGCTACTATAAGCTCTATGAGCGGAATATACCCTGTTCCTGTCGCTCCACCTATGCTTAGACTAGGCTCTCGCCCAAAATTGTGAGTAGTTGGAGGAAATTGGACCGGTCCATGTGAAGAAGCCCAAATTGGCGCGAAACTCTCTCCAGGGTAATTCACCAGCGTCTGCCTCCACACCCCACTCAAGTACTCGGCAGAATCTCCACCTCTCATAGTAGATGCTATACCATCAATAGCTCGAAGTATATCTTGTAGATTGTCTAAGTCTCTTCGAGCATACTCTTCAATGGGATGGCTCCGGTAATCTAGTTTATTTTAAGCGCTGACCGTCTCCCAAAGTCGGGTAATTCCGCTGCCGCTTGAGGACGTGGAGAAGACTGAATATGGCTCCATTGATTCGGCAGTTCGGCATTCCGAGGCCATTTGCTTACCACCTAGGTGAATAATCCGAAGGGATAGTAAGTATTCTTGGAGTGTCCAACCTCGCGTGCTTAGATGCGCACTCTCAACCAGCTCATCCCAGACGATATCACGAGGCTCATGTACGATCCACCGATCATCCAGACAAGTATTCTCGACATTCTTATCACATCTTGAATGACGCATAGACGCTTCTCCATCCTGCAGGCCAGTCAAAGAAAAAGTCAAGTCTGCATTAGCATATACTTTGTACATTTATATGGGGGTTAATGCCCGATACTGGCCCCAAGCTAGATAGGATGATCAAACTAACGAGTACGAGATCCATGATCTATCTCTCTCGACCTTCTCTATAACAGAAAACTGGCTATGCCAAGTGAGGCAGGTGAGGGAATTACTTTCGACGGTGAATTTTGACACTCTAAATAGGTAGGGCATGGCACTTTGTGGGGGGATTCCTTGGGTCGAGATTGAAGAGTGACCCAGATAACTCCTTTCAGAGAAGCTTGGACTCCTGAAATTTCGATATAACCTGTTATAGCATCAACGGATGTTCACGGAAACGACGTTTAAGTGAAGGTATGGTGTTTCTGATTTTCACTGTCTGTCCATATCCCGGTGCAGGCTTCAAGTTCATGGGTTTTAGGCGTTCCATAAGCATTTCCTCTGTTGTTTCCTGAGTGTAGTAATGGGTTCCACAGCGAGTAGGATCCTCACTACCGCTCTGCTTCCGTTGTTGTCAAATTAGAGAAAAGAAGAAAAAGGTTCGAGGCAACAAACTTAGGACGATTGAACACGTTGTCCGAAAATAGGAGCAAGAACATGTTCTTCTTGTCAAACAGACAGTCCTTCCATCAAGCGCAATAATTCATTACTGTCCATACTAGAATCTCGAAGTTATTTAAAGACCGACTAGGTGACATTAATACATGTGTCCGCTAAAACACATAGAAACACCTTGTTTCCTGACTCTACTCGGTAGTTGCCTGCAAATTGAGGACATCCTCCTTCACTCCCTGGTACCCCACCTTTTCCATCCACTCTCCCAGGCTCTTCACGCGGTCTGGCAAAATCTTGTCAAGAAATGCGTAATCTCTCTGGATTAACCCTTGGTTTTTCGCAGTCGCCTTGTAAAGATTCCACCAATTTGCGAAGTTATCGCCGTAGCTCATACCCACAAGGTTGTCGTCTTTATAAGTTTGAAATCCGATCTTCGTATCTCTCCCCTTGGGCAGAGACTTCCATGCCACTGCATTCCATGCCTCGTTAGGAATGCTGACATACTTTGCTGTCTTGCCACTATGTTGAGAAAAGGCCTTGGCAATTTCTTCACCTGAAATATGTGCCGTCGCAATACCGAAATCGAGTTTACCAGACTGGTCTGGATTAGAGAGGGCCCAGTCCACGTATCTACCGAAATCACCGAGGTGAATAAATGGAATCGCTCCATCATCAAGCGGTAGCTGGAATATCATGGTCCCATCGCTGGCTTCTGAAGGTGCCATAATGGCGGATAGGAGCTCCATGTACGGGCCAGATCGGATGATTGTCCATGTCATCTGAGAATCCTTCTGGGAATGGATCCATTCTTTTGAAGTCAATCAGTCAATCGTCGCCTGACTCGGACTACGCTTCGACTTACCTTGAACTCTCGCTTTGCCTTCGTAATGACCGACATATAGCTTAGGGTCATATCCAGACTTCTTTCCATTGGAGTCAAGGCCACTGTATATGAAGTGCTTGACACCAGCCAGCGCTGCTAGCTCAAAGAGCCTGATTCCCCAGTACGTCTCTGCTAGCTCGCCAATTGCAAACCCGTCAGTGTTCACGAGCACAAAGTCTGCCGACTTCGCGGCAGTAAGGAATACTTCTGTATCATAGCCAGTTTGCACCTGGCTAAGTAGAAGGTCGACATTCGGCAATGCAGCTAGTGCGAATGCTTGAGACGATGTAGTGCTACGTGTCAAGGCGACTATGTGATAATTGCCGGTAGAAGAAAGATATTTAACGATAGCACCACCTTGAGCGCCAGTGGCTCCGATAATCAGAATTGTCTTCATGGGTTGCGAATGTAAGTTGTGACGAAATATTGTATGTTCTTTTCAAATGTTGCAGTCAATTATATAGAGTTTGAATGCGTTGGTATTTTAGTAAGTCGTTGTTTGAATGTGTCGTCGTGTCGTCTTAAATAATGATTATGTTCTATGCCGTTACTGAGCAGCACGTCTTCTCTCCGACGAATTACTGATCCATATTTCCAGTGGTGATGTTTTGAATCCATTAGCACTAGATCTAACGGCGCATTTTGATCGGCAATGCATTGCTGTTGCTAATTACATACGCTAGAAGCTATGGAAAACAGTTTGCTTTGGTTTCATCGCCGAGGTGTCTATGATCATTAAAAAAACATTCCCCGGATATCAAATTGGATGCGCATCGACGTCCACGGGCATCAAGGAACCCCTGGTGGCAGGTGTGTTGACTGATCATTTTGCACAAAACTGATTAATAATCAGGGGTCGAGGTGCGTTGTGTTTGGCTCAAGGTAGCGATTCTTCACCCACATCGCATATTCGCCTCTTTGTTGAGCTATCACGGCATCAGAATAGAATGCAACGGAAACAGGTAGCCTCAGCGGATGCTATGCTGCATCACTAGTGGGTTAAACTGAGAATTGAGGTCCACGAGCTTTACTTCGTTAACGTAATGCGACGACGATGTTGGCGTATCACTGTAACATAATCGCAAAGGGATGGGCACCGTCGATACAAGAATATTTTTCTAAGATGTCCGTAGACTCAGAAATATCCCGCACAAGTTGATCAGTTCATTCTTATCAATCAGGCTGTCCAACACGTTCGATCTACAGATGCCCTGGAGGGTGCAGCAGAGCCCCGATGACGCAGCATAGGATACACGGGACTGACTCGTCATGGGTTTTCTGCAAAGAATTATATCTGCTGCAGTTGATTCTAGACCGTGGTTGGATCTCCTGTCTGGTATCCGGGGTGCCCTGAGTCATCCACAAGCCACGGCCATCGTACTGATCAGCTTGCGTTCCGTTGCTGTTCCAAAGCTGTTAGCTAACCGGCTGTGTGATAGGACTATCCACTCAAGTGGACCGGTGATGCCGTTGAGCACCTTTCTGTTTGCCTCTTCGCAGGTCATACTTGGACACGACGTTAAAGATGACAGGATCTTCCAGTTGGGTGCCATGTTACCGAAGCGCTATGCCAGTCCATGGCCCTTGATAATCTGGTGTGACAAAGAGAGCCCCGCTAAACCTAGTGATAAGCTCCCTGACCCCTGACAGAAGTCAATATAGTATATATATAGATAGATAAGTATTATAGATATTATAAGTATTATAGATACTATAGATCCTGTAGGTACTGTAGGTATTGTAGATGCTGCTAGCTATAGTATTGATGATAAGAGGGTTTGTTGAATTATTTTCGATCAAATGATGCTGTGACTCTAGTAAAAACCTGAGAAAACAAAGAGGTTGGCACAGTTCGCCTTATCGCCTTCCATACAAGGGATCACGGGGTCCAACGCAGTCTGGCAGTGTAATTCACACTTGACACCCAGTAACGTTAGTCAGCAGACACCAACTACCACCACGTTCACACCTTCTGCTCGCCTTTTTTTCAACCTCTTTTTGTCTTCATTCATCCAGTCAGGTCATTGTGGTTGAAAATTGGACGGCCGTGTTAACTTCCTGCAGCTCCATATCTGGATCATGCCCATTCTCGTGTCGAGGCCGACGTACGTTCTTTATAGTATAACCCCTCGCGCTCAGGCCCCACACTCGCGCCACTTTTGACCAACGGTCGCCCGCCGCGCCCCAACGCGTTGTGTCGCGCTGCAGCATCAATAGAGCCCTGCTGACCCCGACCCCGACGTCCCTTCTTGTACTCTTGACTTCACATAACTGTTACTCGTTTCTGCCCCTCCGCTTTCGCTGTCGATCTCACCCTTTCAATGTCACGAATTGCCGCACAACACTCGCGTCTGCACGCAAGAAATTTGTGCCGCTGGCGCTGGGCCCGAGGCATCCCCATCATCGAGATCGTCACCAACGACGCCTACTGAGATCCACGCCTCTTTCACTCAAGCGTACCTACCTATCAACGTCGAGAATGGCTGCTCTTATGCCTCGCGGATATCGCTCCGTCACTGAATACCGTTTCCGCGAGGAACAGACCGATGCCATTGTTCGAGCTACCGCCTACCATCGCAAAGACTACTGTCGCTCCGTAATATGGTTCTCGCCTCGCGAACACGTCTCTATTCGTTCGTCGATAGCAACACCTTTCCGGCGGGCTTCTAATATGGGACTCGGCTTTCTCGATCGGCTACCCCTCGAGCTCTTACATGACATATTATTACGTCTGGACATATATTCTCTGTTCAACTTTCGACAAACAAATCTTAGATCGAGACAGACGGTAGACTCTCTCAAGCAATATCAGATGGTGGCCTTACATGGACTAAACCTTCTCTGTGCCTTGTTACGAACACGACTTGCCATCAGCGTTTCTCTATCCGACTTTTACTATATACTATGTACCAAGGCTTGTACCTTTTGCAGCGAATTTGGCGGATTTATATCCCTCCTAACCTGGAATCGATGCTGTTTTATATGTCTTCAAGAGGCTTTGGAAACTCAAGTGCAAACTCTTGCCACTGTCCGGAAGCAATTCCACTTAAGCAAGACTGAATTAAACCAACTAAAGTCATTCAAGACTTTGCCTGGAATATATTCGATGAAGGAATCTGTAAACAAATCTCGTATTACAGTCGTTTCTGTTCATCAGGCCATATTGGTTTCCGGACAGCAACCGCATACACTAGCGCAGGTACAGCCAAGTTCGGGACGAAATCAGAAATTCAACTTTATGGGGTCGTGTGCACTTCCTTATTATGATAGCCGAACCGGTAGAGTCGAATATGGAATCTCGTGTGCTGGGTGTCAACTCGCTCTCGAAAAGGACATTATCGGCTCTAGGGGCGAGAGATGGGCATTTGAGGCTCGCGACAAGGTATATGCACAAGATGGCTTTTTGGAACATTTTCGATGGTGTGAACAGGCACAGCTCCTGTGGAGATCGAGTGGCGAAGGTAACAACCAGCCAACCGAGCTACCGGAGGCTGCTCGGAGAGGAGGCTACTTCAACAATAGAGAATGACAAGGATGTTGGAAATGTTCGCCAATGTATTGCGGCCAGGCTGCCTACAAAGTGTCCAAATAGAAAGCACCCAGAAAGCGGACAAATTCCCAGACTTCCCAACGTACAAGTCACCATCTCAATGCAGCTCCACAGTTCACAAGCCGTGCTTTACTCTTCCAAAATGTCTCCATTTTGGTCCGTGTATTTCACTGGCGCGTCTGGCTTGACTAAGTGCCTTGAACAGTAGTTGGTCGAATCCTTGCCCCATTCTTTTCTAACTGGATTGCATTTGACGTTGGTTCCCTGGCGCTCCGGGCACTGGATGAACTCCATCTCCTTCTTGCAGCCGCATGTGTATTTAATATACTTGGACGTACACATTTCTTGACTAACAGGATATCACAAATTAGACCGGGCTCAGAAACCGGGGATGACTGCCTGCCTCCTTACGATGTTGGATAGTCGAATGACTTGTACACGTTTGCCGATGATGAATACGAACGACTAACGCAGAAAGCAACGCTGCACTTGCGCTATCGAAAAACTTGGGGTGGTGTTGTTGGGTGGGCCGGCTCTGAACGCTTGATTGTTGCTGATGCAATGAAAGGCGAGATTGATTGTTTGAGTCCGATGCTGTTACTGTGTAGATGTTGCTCCAAGGAGGCACACTTTATAGCTGTCGAGCCACGGGTTGCCCCGAGGCCTGTTGGCTCTGGAGTTGTTTGGGAGTCTTCGATGTTGGCCACAAGTTGTCTGGAGCTGTTTTGGCTGCTCCCCAGCCGGCCGAAACAAGGACCAGACCAGCAATACAGGCGCAATGAATTATATCTGCTGCAGTTGATTCCAGAACGTGGTTGGATCTCCTGTCTGGTATCCCGGGTGCCCTGACTCATCCACAAGCCACGACCAATTCAGCGAAAGGTCTTGGTTTGGATCAGTTGGCTCAGCGAGTCCCCACCAAGGTTGAGAAGCTGATTGTCCCATTTCCAAGCCGAGTTCCCCCATACCGTCTGTCGTCTCTGGGATTTGTAGTCCCCTGGTTGGCGAGATGGGGGTCATGGAGTGTTGAAGTATGTCGGGTTGTAATCTAAGAGTCTTATTCACATCGATCGCGTCAAGCCTTGGTGATGGAGCTACCGAAGGCGCAGCTGTCTCTCCACCAACTCTGTATTCCAGCAAGGCTTCATCGCGTGCCATATTGGCAGATGACCTCGCGCCTCGACGTATACGCTCCAGCTTAGCCCATCGAAAATCCCGAAAGTCGTACTCTGCAGCATCTTGTCCTACTAAACGATATTCGCTGCAAACACCAGTTAATCAGTCCACTGCGAGATGAATGAAGATATCTCAAACAAAAAGTCCACAAACCTTCGGAATGCGTCAAAGTCAGCTTGATTGAGAAGGTCTGTACAATCGCATCGTAGGAGCCGGTGTACGGCTTCGATATGCTATGTATATCGTCAGCTATGAACGAACTTCCAATACACGCACTTACAAGTTGCTTGACGAATTCAGAACGATCAGCGATCTCCCGGATCACAGCAAGCAGGTGAGGTATCATATTTATCAGCTCTGGCGCTCTGGGGTCAAACAACGAGTCTGTCTCTGCCAGGCGACGAGGCTCAAAAAGCAGAACTTTCAGAGTTAGCATAATTCTCAGATGAATGTGGTAGTCTTGATTGAAATGGGCTTCTAACTCTCGAGCGCGACGTAAGCATGCACGCCAATTTGAGGATCAAAGCTGATGCCTGCTTTAAGTCCCTCCGCTACAAGTCCAGCAATTGGCAAGGCATGTGAGATTCGGTTTCTGCGAATTTGTGGTATCAGGTCTGCTTTGGCAGCGTTCCGTTGGTAGACTTGCAAGGCAGCTCGGCCAACTACAATGAAGAGATTGTGGCGCAGAATGTGCAGGAGGAGAAAAGTGATAAGGCGATCGCGATGGAGAAACATGTTGTCGGAGTTAAAGTAGAATCGGCGTGGTAAAGCGTTGATTACTTGTTCCATATCGGCCTCAAGAGCTCCAAGTTCGATTGAAAGCTGTTCCGCTGTCTGTTCTCTGTGCGAGGCGCGAAAAGCAAAATGAAGCGCGCGGCGGCGGGCTGCCGCCGCTCGAAGGAGGTATGCGGACATATCTAGAGCTGATCGCGGGTTATTTTCGGCATTCATGCTCGCACCAGCACTGGAATCGTCAATCAGCGGCTCGGTGATAACTGTTTCGTTGCTCAGAAAGCTCGCTTCGTCACATGGCAGTTGGAGACGATAAGATTTCTCATCGACAATATGGAAGCCGTAACGTCCGCCATCGACAATAGTGTCAGCATAGAATGTCGACCAGGCAACACGACGTAGAGCCTCATACGACAGGAGGGGCGAGAGTTGTAAATTGTGTGCAGGGTCTGCAGGGTATGTTCTGTCAAATGTTTGTAAAGACATCATTTGCATCATCCTAGGGTGATCGTCAGCACATTCCAGAGCAGGAATAAAGACCACGACAGTAAATGTTTCTTACCTGGTGCAATTGGCACCTAATAACCAGGCAGATGTGAAGTTCCCGCGATTCAAGTCGTAATGTTGTGCTAGAAGAAGTGTCTGAGGAATGCATCAGTTTCTCAAGCACAGGTAGGTGATACGGCACAGTGCATGTACGAACCAACAGCTGTATTGCCCCGAAACCTTGATATATCCGCGGAAGGACAGTCTCAATGGCCATGTCAGCCCAGGCGTCTGCTCGAGCCAGGTTGTCCAATGTGGCCTCGGCAGCAAAGCTATATGCCATCGTTAGTAAATGTATGTGAATGAAGAGAAACGCCAGAATACGACTTGCCGCAAAGCACTTGCTATCATCATGAGTGTCAATTCGCGAGGGGCCTTG
The DNA here is from genome assembly GCF_000392275.1 of Phaeoacremonium minimum UCRPA7. NCBI lineage: Eukaryota > Fungi > Ascomycota > Sordariomycetes > Togniniales > Togniniaceae > Phaeoacremonium > Phaeoacremonium minimum. The sequence goes on along the minus strand of NW_006921321.1, from coordinate 17,819 downwards.
CCCTTTGCTAGAAGACGATTGAAGTGGAATTGGTGAATGAAGGCGTAGTAGCCAAAGTCTATCAACAGTGAGCTTATCTTAGCTTGATATTGCTCTACTTGCTCTTGAAGGGATGACCCAAGGGCCTTAGCACTCACGATGTACGGACGAGAAGTATAGGCGCACTAACTCCTCCAGTTCTTTGCCGGTCGGGAGTTGTCCTAAGCTGACTCGTTCTAAAGGTTTTGTGCTATGAGCCGGTAGCATAGACTCAGGCCTTGTCTCCTCGCTGTGCTCCGGGCTGAAATGTGATGAGTCTTGCTCGGTTTCAGACTCGGCTATGTGCAGGATTGGGGCGGGCATTATGAACGGCGCAATATCTGGGTGCAGTTGAGTAGCCTCTACCGTCGTAGGCCTTGCTGGGTATATCCCTGGTGCTGCTGCAACTCGATGCGCAGGCCGCACGCATTCAATGTCCATACTTCTGCACCTGTCACAGACAGCTTGCACATTTCCCACACATTTGAGCTAGAGGACATGGAAAGTGTTAGGTCCAATAATATATGAAAGACAAGAATTGATAGTTTAAAAAGCAAACGAGAAGATCAATGGGGAAACGCGCTTGCCTTTTTCTCTCGGCATGCAACGCAAGCTGTTGCGTTGGGTCTTCTCGAGAGCCTCGGAGCTCTTGGCTCATCTAGCCTTGGCCATATGCAGTTCCGCTCTCCTCTACGGCATTGTGCACATACGGGCTTGTCCTCGTCGCATTTGACCTATTTGGCAATTGATTAAACACCCAGACTGTCTTTGTGGTTTTCATTCCATATATCAAGGAATATAAAGGCTTCGCTGGAGCTCACCCTCCTATTGCGACAAGTGCGGCATCCGGTTCTTGTCCGATGAATCGTCGTCCGGCCATTCTGCGACTTGTCATTCGGCGGTGAGCGCTCGGTCTCGAGCTCTGAATAGGCACTCATTTAATTGCTCTGTTTCAATCACTGGCTGTATCTTGGGATTCATGCGTCATATGAGCAAATAAGCCGACGTCGTAACAGAGGAGAATATGTTGAAAATGAAAGAAAAGTTTAGAATCTTTTAAGGTCGGTTGCGTAGATCCGCACTAAAAATGTCGAGCTACCCAGCCACAGAGCAGCGTCTGTTAGTGTTCAACTCATCCGAAATTGACCCGATCAAGTGCATTAGGCTACTATAGAACGCTATAACATCGCTGCCAAATGGCTCCTGTCAAGTCGGGAAACCCTTCTTTTCTTAGATGCCTTGACGAAGCCTACTCAAGTTCTATACTTTAATTATCTGCTACAAATCTAATACTTTGGCAGATACTTGTTTTATTCTCGACCTTGTCTGAAATGATGTGAATAAAGAGTGAAATACCGAGAAGTCAGGCCTTGTAGGTAGTCCTTCCCCCTCGCTACTTGCGTTGACAGGATGCCCCGTTGAAGTCCAGCAGAACGACTTCGGAAGCTGCAACAGCGATTAAAGTCACGTTTACCACTTCTTCACTTATCTTTCCCAAAGGTAAACCACTGGAAGTCTCAAATGATTGGCCAGCCCAGGAACTTAACGGCCATCATGGTTAGCATGCAACCCCAAGCAGACAAATAAGGTCAAGGTAGTTCGTAGACTTACATGCCTTCCGTTGTCATGGTGTACGGAATGTTCAGACTCTTGACGGTTGCGTGGGTCGCCATTATACCGCTGATGGGTGTTACATTGAGGGCTGCTCTAGCTGTAGTGCCTTCATTAACTACGTTGGAGTTGATTTATGCCATTCTAGCTGATTTGCCGTTCTCCCACACTCCGTACACCGCCAAACCACTGTTCTCGTTCTCGATTTCTGCGATTTTGGCCATTCCACTGGTGCCAATAAACTCGTCCACTACTGAAATTCCGTTGTACATTCGCTTAATATGCGATGCCGGTCCTATTGGTGAAACCCCAGCCTGGATGAAAGGCTGAGAACATGCGGTTTGGTGTGCTGTGAAGATAAGCACGCTCGATGCCCATCAATGCCGCATGGAGCAAGTAGTCTACCACCCACACGGCTGATTCACCTGTGTTGGATAATCCAAATATACCCTCACTGTTAACAAGATTAGTTCTTCAACTCAACGGAATGGCAAACCAATGAGATAGAAAGCACTTACGAGGCATAATTACCGGTTTCGGCCTTTGTGGAAACAGAAGGTCAGCTGTGCCGTTGAACATATAAGCCGAGTTGTCACCTACCAAGTAGTTTGTCTTTCCATAACTCTCGTGTTCGGCATACCGCTGTAAGCTGTAGACAAGTTGGCTCGGATAGATGCTTTGTTCATTAGCGTTCCTGGCGGCGGCCCTCCGGAAATAGCACCGATTCTCATGGCGCCTGAGTACAAGTGTTCTCCCATAACATACGCTGCATGATACGCAGCTGCAGAAATATCCTCGTCGTCAAGAATATCTGCCTCCAGAGTTTCCGTAAGGCGCCACGCAGTGCCAAATGACATAATCTCAGACCTTATCCAGAGGTTTGTGTTATCTGCTCCACCCATCTTGATGTTCTTCAACATCGTCTTGGCTAGAGCCTTCCATTTTTGGACGTAGATGGCTGCACTAGAGAAGGAAGAATTCGGTTGGTTGCCGATCTGCACAAACTTCAATGTCACATTCTTTGTGAGGTTGGCCCGGATCCCTTGGAAAGCCTCTGTAAACATCTGAGACTGAGTCTCAACCTCGGACTGACTATTCTCGATGATACCAAAGGTAAACTCGGTGCCGGCTGGCAGGTTTCCAGCAACAACGTACCAGTCTTGGCCTATGGTCGTGTTGGCACGGTTGTTAAAGGGCCCGTAAACTTCATCTAAGTGGCTAGAGTTCCACAGTTGGAACGATGTATCTACGTATGCGTTGTTCTCACTTCCGCCTAAAGTACGAATAAACAACATGTTCACACCAAAGTGAACAGAGTGTCTGCACGTTCAATGCGTTCGAACAATTACCACCAGCGCGAAGAGCAGGGGACTTCCCCATTCTCTCACCGATGTTTCTCAATAGCTGATTTACATATTTGCTTGGCTGGCCGGTGGCATTACCCGCATAAGCAGGCCAGAATTGAAATTCGAGCGAAGAGCCAACAAGATTAGAACTAAGAGGCTTTGCAAATGGCGGCTGGGAGTTGGGCACAGTAAGTGGAACAGTATTCGTTATCTTTACATATGCCGTGGCCACGGAGGCACAAGCAAGCAATGTAACGAGAAAGCAAGAGGCCATGGTGATTTCGTGTCAGTGATCAAGTCAAACGTGGGGCCCCACGGGGAATTCGAAGTGGGAGCGCGGTATGGTGATGTGGGGGATACTGTCATGAACTTCAAGTGACTTATATCGTTGTTCTCGTACCGCATCCCCAGTCCGAGACGAGGCACAACAATCATGTCTACCAATCGGCTCTCCCGAGCGAGATCATTCCCTTTTAGACATTCTTACTTATTCTAGATCTCAATCGTTATACAACAGCATGCCACGCATCCTATGGTCTACCATGGTTTTGCGTTTGTAGGTAAGGCAAATACGGTTTGTTCACATCAGGTGCTGGTGTATTTTGCCATGGGGATTGTTCATCACCTAGTAGCAAAGCCTATAAATGAAGAGAATGACACCATCAAGGTGCGGCCAGATGCACCATTGATGTGCGTCAAGATCAGCAGCCGATAATGATTCTTCGACTTGTTGGACAACCCCTGAAAGGGCACTACTTTGCCCCTCCTCGGTTCCCTGATGTCTCGCTCGGAACAGTACCCCATTCTCGCTCGGAATAGGACTCGTGCGTCTGCTTTGCCCCAGCGCAAGTATCAATAGGGCTCGAAATTCCCACCCATTTTTAAACCGACGAAGTCGTCTAGCCGTGCGAGATGACACAGGCAGCTCGAAAGAAGTTCAAAAGAAATCCTAGGTTCAATTTCTCGACCGCTTAGGCCGCAATATACAGACACGCGAATGCAGAACCATTGGCGCGTTTCGACATTGCAGTATTACAGCTTTTATTCTATATTAGTAATCGACCACAACAGGTGGATCAGTAGCTGCGCGCGGCGGCCGTCAGGTGAGGACTACAGTGGCCGAAGTTGCGAGACTCATAATCGCTAACACTATAACCCGTCTAATGATAGCATCATTGTTAACGACATACCCAGTGCAGTAGTGTCCAGGAAAACTCGGCTGAAGCTTGCTCTGACTGGGAGACAAACCCCCACCGTCCGCGGAATGGCGGAGGTAGACTAAAGCATGTACCAAACAAATTTTCATGTTTTATTGGACCTAACACGAACACGGTGAAGCCCCTCATACGAGCCGGATAATATCAAAAGCCCAAATATTGGGTGGATAACCCTTGTTCCGTAGCGTCCTGAAGCCAACCCTGTCCTTCGGGGGGTGCGTTTTACTAGCCCCGCGACTCCAATTCGTGAAATGTGATCCCCTTGAGGCTCGTCCCTGCTTTTATAAGATTGAACAAACCGCCAAGACGGGCATACGAATTGACGGTTCCTGCCTACTGCCCATGTGCACACTACCGATCCGTAATATCTAGACTTTTCAAACTTTACAACTTGAACGTGATCACATACAATACAAACTACATGGCAAGTAAGCAAAGTTTGAGGTGGGGTATTTTGGGTAGGGCCCCTTTCCAATCGCTCGGGCGTTTCTACCTCCATTTAACGAGAGCCACCTAGGTACCGGCCTAATATCAACATGGTTCGTCGAGGAGATGGTCATGAAGCGAGATAACCCCCTCGTCAATCATATTGTACAGTCGATTGGATCTTCATCTGTAGAGAAGGGACGAGTTTTTGCCGCAAAATGCTGCCCTGATGCATCACCAACTATCTACGGAAACTACCAGCAGCTCTACGATGATGCTAATGTAGACATCATCTACATAGGTACCCCTCACGCATTCCACAAGAAACATTGTCTCGAAGCAATTGCAGCAGGAAAGGCGGTACTATGTGAGAAGGCCTTCACGCTGAATGCTAAGGAGGCACAGGAAGTGTTCGATGCTGCTCGCGAGAAAGGGGTCTATGTAGCTGAGGCAATGTGGTTGAGGCATCGACCCCTAGTTCAGCAGCTAAGATCGGCGATTCATGAAGAGAATGTCATTGGCGAGCCATTTCGGATGTTTGCCGATTTCGGGCTGGATCTCGATATTCGCAGCCTGCCGCAAAGCTCTAGATATCGAGATCCAGATTTGGGAGCAGGCTCCCTTTTGGACGTTGGAGTCTATAGCTTGACTTGGTCTCTTTTGACGTTGGATGCTGGAACTCCGTCCCACTCAGAAATGCCAAAGGTTCTCGCCCAGCAATCATTTGACGAGGATATCGAAGTGACAAGCAGCATCCTGCTCAGCTATCCTTCCACCGGCCGCCAAGCAATTGCAACATGTACAACCAACATAAACAGAGGTCCAGGTGTTATTGCTCGAGTTGACGGTCGAGACGGCTACATTGAGATAGCAGGCCTGGGAGGCTCCATTCCACACTCGTTCACAATCTACAAGAAAAATCCGCCGGGTAGTGCGAAAAAGCACGAGCTAATTAAAAAATTTGAATTCCCGGAACAAAGCAGAGGATTTATCCACGAGATCGATAATACGGGGAAGGACATCCTTGAAGGCCGAAAGCAAAGTTCAATCATGCCTTGGTCGGAGACGATTAATGTGATGAAAATCATGGACGAAATTCGGAGACAAGGTGGAACAAAATATTCGGTGGACTAAACGCAGTCGTTTTGTATATTGTATGATCTACAAGTCTATCTTTAGCTTCAAACAAATATACCATTCTAAGACACTTAGTCCTTAACTTGAAGAGCAGACTGCATTTACGCCGGCAATTAGTGGTGATGGTAGTTAAATCAAGAACAGGGTGCTGGGCATTCGCCTCCTCGAGCCCCCATCCACGCTTTCTGCAACTCCAGTTCATCCTCCCAGAGAGCGGGTGCTTCATCAACCCCAAGGCCAGGAGCTAGCGCCGTCTCGCCCCAGACTATACCACACTCGACAACATATTCGTCCCAGCACGATAGCAGCTCCTGCAACTTCTCAGGCTTCGTTTGGGCCAAGTCTGTAGTCTCTCCAGGATCTTCAACGACGTTGAATAATTCCCAACCATCATCACCCTCCCCGGCACCTCCATGAGCCTTGGATATATGAACAATCTTCCAGTCACCTTTCCTCAAGGCGCCACGTGCAAAGAGCTCCCATCCCACTGGTTCTGAAGAGGAGTGAATTGCCCACATCTCGTCGTTTTCTGTCATTTTGCCCTTGCCAAATAGCGGCATCCAGGACTTTCCCCTGATTGCATGGACATCTTTCCCTCGAAATGTAGTCATCCTGCGCATGGCGGTATTCTTGCCCAAGGATGTAGGCTGAGACTTTTCTGAGGAGCCAGGTAAAGTCACGCCAGCAAGGTCAAGAAAGGTTGGAACGAAGTCCATGACCGTTGTAAATGATCGGCTGAAAGATCCGGGAGTGAATGACGAGAGGAAAGTATTTACTGGTGGTTTGACAACGCATGGCACGAGGATGCCGCCTTGGGAGGGGAAGCACTTGAATAGGCGGGATGGAGCTGTGGATGCTTGAGCCCATAATGGCCCGAGCCTGGAATCGAAGTGTCAGCACTGTCTGACTAATTCTTCATACAACGTACCAGGTAAAAGAGTTCCAAGAACCAATATTGTCATAAGAGTTGTCATAGTATTGATGAATTGCTTGCTTGATATTCTCGCCCATGACAGCTAAGAGAGTTCATTAGATTAGCTAAGCGCTCGAAAAGGGGCCGGGGTCTGCAACTTACGAACAGCTTCCATTCTGTGAAATAAGAAAATTACTCAAGTAAGCATATACCCGAGGTGTAATAGAAGGGAATTGCAGAGTATGGGTACTTACGCGGCTCCTTCTGCTCCATTATCGCTCATAAAAACAATGAAGGTGTTATCATACTCCCCTGTCTGCTTAAGGTAATTAACAACTTTGCCGATGTTGACATCTATGGAATCCACCATTCCAGCATATGCTTCCATTGCACGGCTTGATAGTTTCTTTTCCTCTAGTGTTAAGTCTTCCCACTCTCCGACGCCTTGTGTAGAAGTCTCAACCTTGTGGGGAATGACCGATTTATCAATGATTCCCATTTCTGCCAGTTTCTTCAGGCGTCGCTCCCTTAGAGCGTATGGGCCATCGTCGTAGATTCCATTATATCTTGAATTATACAGTTGGTTAGACTGATTTTGCTGAAATTCACGAAGTCGGCAGGCAGGGGCTTGTCTATGAACTTACTTGTCACGTTGTGCCTTAGAGCATTGCAAAGGCCAATGAGGTGCGGTGTAAGGGAGAAATGCAAAGAACGGCTTTTCTTTGTCGTCATCAGATCGATTTTCGAAGTAATTGATGAGTCGACTAGTGTAAAAGTCGGTTGAATAGAATCCATTAGGATCTTCTGTCTTATTAGGTGGACTGAAAAAGAATGAACGGTCAGAGTTACCATTATAGCCTTTGACGACAGGTCAAAGACACGAAGAAACAAGCTCACATGTCAACCTTCTTTCCCTTCTCAGCATGGACAGGCCGACCGCCCACTGGAAAACGTTCCTGCACTGGCTCCCAACCATAATGATTGCAACAGCCAGGAAGCATGGCAAATGCTTTCTGAAACCCGCGCTCCCAAGGACCCTGGGAAGCCCGAAGACCTAAATGCCACTACACTCCGCTTAGCTTCATTCTTCTTTTCAAGCTATTTCGGCGGTACGTCAATCAAAGCAATCAAACACCTACCTTTCCCGACATCACTGTGAAGTATCCATTGTCACTAAGAATTTCCGGTAATGTTGCCGCATCGTTGTTCAAATATCCTTCATATCCCGCCTTACCGGACCACCGCTTGGCCCCTTTCTCGCTGTTCTTATATTCTATCAGCACACCTAGGCCACCGAGGTGCGCATCGGTTCCACTAAGCAGCATTGCCCGTGTAGGTGAGCAAGCCGCAGCGGCATGATGATTTAGCATGCGAATACCTTCTGATGCCAAACGGTCAATGTTAGGTGTCTGGATTTCCGCTCCGTAACACCCTACGTCAGAGAATCCCTGCTGCCAATTAGCTCCATGTTCGTCTGAGGAAGACAAAGTTATATACAAGATCATCTGCTAGTATGAAAAGGAAGTTAGGACGGCGTTCGGCCATAGTGCTGTTTCCGTCCATTGTGTGAATGGAGTACGCCCATTCGATTTGCTCAAATACCGAATAAGGTGAACAACTTTCCGTGCGGAGGCAGATAATAGTTGCGCTGAGGAGATAATTCTCTATTGAAAGATATGACAACGTAAAATAGAAGAACAAATGTTGTGTAATGAGACCAAAGATTGAAACATGGAGTGAAGTCGAAAAACCAATGAGCGGGTCATTAGCGTTCGTTCAATCCAACGCCCGATATCCGGCAAGACCATAGCCCTTCTCCAAAATTCACCTTCACATCAAATGCGATCACGACATCGGGGCACACGTGCCTCGCTCGGAATGAGCTCAAGTCTTGTGGATCCGACCGAGCTGATCTGGGATGCGGGGTCTCTCGCTCGGAAATATTAGACGCTATTGAAGACTATCACGGGTCACGACCCATTGCCGTTCCGAGCGAATATGCTCAAATCAATACACACATGCATATTGTTCCTTTTCACGCGGAGCTCTCCAGCACTTTGACCAAGTTACCCCGGTTTGTGGGGACCCCAGACATAAAGCAGGCAATGGCATTTTTGAACACAATTTCTTTTCGTGGAGTGTCATTGCCACCACCAGGTCCGAAGAAGCGCTTGACCAAGACTAAAAACATTATAAGACTCACGATATCCGCCCCTGCACCAAAGAAACACGCGTCCTTCCTGGGATTATCTACCGCTAAGAGTCAATACACACACCGTTATACTCACCGGAGCGCTTCTCATTGTGTTGACTATCCGCTGTTACTTCCGGATCTCGAAGCGCTGAATCTACAATAATACCAGAATGGCAGCGACATCGCGATCAGCCTGGTCCATGGTGACCCCAATGCTTGTATTCTCATGTTTTTGTCTCCTGGTAGGCGACATGCTTTTTGGATTTGATACAGCTAGTTTCGGCGGAATCCTTGCCAATCCCGTACGACCTCTTTTGCCTCCTCTTTGTGAACAAGTCGGACAGTTTTAACGCAGTATAGGGGTTCTTGAGGCAATTCGGCACATATCATCCCGCCACCGAGAAATACGCATTTGACTCTCTTCATACTTCGCTTCTATCATCCCTGGCTTTCATTGGCAAGTTTCTTGGGTGCTTGGGTGCCGGACCAGCCATCGAAAAGTTCGGTCACCGCGTGGTATTTGTTGGGCTGTCGATCATCTCGTTCATTGGTATCATAAGCAAGTCTGAAGTTCTTCCCTGGCCTTCCGGTTCCTCTGGTCTAATATACTCTTGCGCAGTCGAGATTACTGCTGCCGACAGCGGCCCCGGATCCGGACGTTACGCACAGTTTGTGATCGGGCGAATCATTGTCTACATCTCGGTCGGTCTCGTCGAGGTCGATGTAACGTAAGCCGGGCCCGTTCGAATATTCTTTGGTGTGAATTGACAGTTTGAACACAGCACATACCAGTCGGAAATCGTTCCAGCTCCTTTTCGTGGTTTTGTTGTCGTCTCACTGCAACTATTTCTAAGTGCAGGCAGCATTGTCGCCACAGGCGTCAACAAAGCCTTCTCCACTAAGACCAGCGCTATGGGTTGGAAGACGGTAACCGGTATTCAATTCATATTCCCTGTCTGTAAGTAACTAGATCTATGTCTGGTATAGTGAGTTGGGGGAGCAGGG
>NW_006921321.1:0-7782 GCF_000392275.1 Phaeoacremonium minimum UCRPA7 | reverse complement strand
TGGTCAGCAGTAGGTATTGCTGCCCTATTTTATTGGCGACCATAGTGTGAGTAGCATTGTTGTAGGTGTCTGTCGATACCTTGCGAACGATAATCTCTAAAGATGTGGCCAACGACGTTAAGACCTGATAATCGATGGGAATAGTGATTCTATATATCCGGAAGGGTGGTAACCTACGCCTAGCGATCATATAAGCACTTCGAATATAATGTCTGTATATATAGAATCGTAACCTTCTAGAGATCGACTAGAAAGGAAAATAAATAAAACAAAGACGATTGACTACTAATCAAAGTTGAATTACTCAGAAGATTTAAGGAACAAAAGAGTCTAACGTTTAAAGTTGACTTTAGAATATGGTTGAAAAACTCGAAAATATACCTTTATTAAGCCGAAAATACAACTATCATTAAGATAAACTATAATGAAAGATTAAACTTTCAAAGCAATCTAAGGACTGATCAGACCTTGATCAGTTACCAGAACTTTGATTTTAATGAATATCTACATTTTTCGGAAAGATGGCTGGGAGGCAGCTAGACATGCCTCTACAACCTATATACACCGCTACTTCACTTTATCGACTCAACTACGATAAGATTTCTTGAGAATTAACGCCTTTTAGGGACTGATCAGGCTTTATTCTCACCGATAGGAATGGTCTAAAACCTGGAAAACCGAAATGGTCTATATATATAGTCTCCTGATTCTGACCCCTATATATATAATTCTGCTTAGGAGGATACTGAGTAGGGGGTTATAGAATCTTGATAGGACTGCCATCTAAAGCCCTAGAACCGCTAATTCCAATCTGTTGAGACTCTGAAAAAGAAGCTTTACTGACGAATTGAATATACTAGATGATCTAATGGCATTTGCTAATATAAGAGAAAATGTTGAGGCTAAGCCTTAACGATTTATATAAGGAAAAGATTGTGGAGACCTTGACAAAGATTGTCCTAAGACTACCTCGACCGCCGGCTTTCATTGATTATAGAATGAAGCGATTAGCTGCTCTTACTAGGGAATTACCTAAGGATATTCAAGCAAGAAGTAAGTAAACTTATTTCGTCACCGCTTCTTAGAGAATAGACAATATTCTTTGCCGATCATCGACAGTAATCAAGCAATAATAGTAGCTATCATCTTTACCGCTGGTACTTTAGGGTCTGATCATAAGGCCAATTATGACGAAACAAGAAACGACGATTATGACAACTATAACCTAGACTTTGATAGACTTTGAAAGACTTTGTTAGACTCTAAAGACTTTGAAGACCTTGTTAGACTTAAGGTGATGCTAAGATGGTATACTGAAACATCAAGCAAAACCACTATGATACTCTACTACTTCGGTAGATAGAGCTTTACTATACAAATGAATAAGCTGTAGCCACCGCTATATACCTTGACGACTAGTAGGGCCTAGACCTACTAGCGTGAGTAAAAATGATTTGAGGAATGTTTTGTTGAGGACGGTACCGACGCTAGCCCTTAATGGATATTCTATCCGACAAAGAGATGAGAAGAATTCTACTGATTAGAGAAGAAAGAGTAGGATAGGAATCGATAATATCCTTGATTAGTATTAAGAATATCAGAAAAGCTGAAGATTGAATCGATTCCCGACAATAAGCGACAAAACATATATATATAATATGTCATCACTAAAGAAAAGAAGGTAGTCTAAATCTGACGATATATCTTCAAATTTGTAAGCCTCATTCAATAAACCAAATAGGAATCAGTCTCATTTGCCTAATTATCGAAGCTCTTTGTCGATTGCCTTCATAAGGCACCGACAGAATTAATCTAGATTAGATCCTAAGCCTTCTATATCGTCATCTATACTGGTGGTGCTGACACTATTCGAAGGCTCCCAACTGTCGGACCTTCTAGACGATATGTCATCGGCACCAGACTCTACCATAGGTCTCTAGAATGATGATAGGTCTGATCATGATACTGGGGGAAAGTATAGTTTGAAATTCCGCTAAATGCCTAAGCTTGGTGCTATAGAAGCTTCTCGGTTTAATGGTCAGAATGTCATCAAATTCCTTTGCTACTAGGAAGATATGGCCGAAGACTATAAGCTTTCTGAAGACCGATAGGTCCGACAGATACACTTATACTATACTAGGGAAGCGAAATTGATTGTAGAATGGATCGCCGAATTGGCTATAAGGGAGGAGGCTGGGAATCGCCTCGCTTATATGAAAGAGGAACTGTGTAGACGTTTCTAGGCCTTCGACGAGGAGGTGATATATAATTATACTATAGACTTAATCACCTTTCTCCAAAAGCCCTTATCTAATGATCTAAGCAGCCTAAGCAATAGTGTCTTTGAATTCGAAAATCTGCTTGTCTACAATAATATCTTGAAAACGGATAAACAATATATATACCAATTCTTTACGATTCTTCCTTTCGACTATTAGTCGAGAATTCAGAATAGGCTGAATATCTTCCTTAATAAAGTGTAAGATATATCGTATGATCAGATCCGTCAGATACTTTGGAAAATCCTGGAGGATGATATTAGAAGGATGGCGGCTGCTTTAGGAAGGTATACCTTGCCGTACCTATAGTCCCATACGGCTACCACTCCTTCTAGTTACCCTCCCGCCACAATTGGCACTCTGAGAGCCCTTTCGAGTGAATGGTATAGTGATCATCTATAGTCGTGAGTTCTATACTTTGCTGAGGCTCAATTATGAGTGTAAACACTACCGCCTGTAGGAACTATTACAACCTTCAAATTAGCTGACATAATGGCTGTATTGAAAATCTAACGTTAGGAAATCGAAGCTTTGAAAACTGAAGTAATCAATGTGAAGGGTGGTAGGCAAGTGATTAGTATAGCTTCGAACTATCATAAAGTGGCTTGTTATCCTTTGCTACGTTCTTATGCTACTATGTCTACCTACCATATATTGTCTAGACAAATTGATCCGTCTTAATAGGTATATGATTCCTTTTACGAAGGAGCCTAATATAGGCAAGGTAGGTATAGCCAACAATAGCGTCCAATAGGTAAAGTAAAGTGCTTCTACTGTGGGAAACCGGGAGAGCGAATAAACAATTATAATGAATATCATAATGATCGGCTTTATAAAGTCTGTCACTATGATAGTGATATACAATTGTTCTTTCCTAGAAGGCCTACAGATGTTAGAAATACCTTGAATATTCCTAAGGCATTGATGGAGCGATAGAGAAAGGAAGGAAAGATAAGGAACATTATATATTCCTAGCTTACCTAATATACGTCCCTACCTAACGTCGCTGCCCTACGATAGATAATCAGAGGAGATAATCTGCCAAACGTATATATTAGTATGAAATATCTGACAGTATCTGATGATACGATTGACAAGGAAATATAATCTATCAAGAAACTACCGCCAGGCTAGGAGGCTAAAATCACTCTTTAGGGTGGGAGTGTCGTTACTTAATGAATTGATCAGAGATTAGAAAGGAATGTACCGGCTATCCTACAATAAGCAAGGGTAGAAGAAATCGAATAAGCCATATATATTGACACGAAAGTATAATTTGTCGTCGACTATGATAGTGGACCTTCCTCCACCATAGATCTAGCGATCTAAGGCTTTATATAGATGAGGTATAATCGACACGATTCTATGTCTCCTTTCCTAATAATTGATTTATTCACTCTTAGGAATGAACAAATGCCGCTCTTATCGTTCGCTCAAATCGCTAAGAAGCGTAAGACCAAGTATGACGTATCATCATAAATCGTCGAAATTGACAATATAACGGCTAATACAGCAGGAGGGGATAAGATGAAGGTTGATCAGCCCTTAGATAATAACAAAAATCGAAATAAAAGCGAATTAGGGAAAACGAGGCTGCGACCGAATCTAGAAGGGACGGAGGAAAATTTTTCGGAAGACTATAATGGTTCTTCCAGATCCGGCCCTAGTGTTAGCCTTAGCTATGTTAGTTCTAACCTTCCAACCAAGGTAGGAAAGAACGACCCTACGACAACCACAACACTTGATAAGGATATGAAATCAACGGAGAATACTGAGGAAGGGTTGAGGAAGGGAATTAGCCGAGAAAAAGCAGGAAGCAAAGTATAAGGAACGAAAATTGTGTTGGCACCATAAACGTGAGAATAACTTGTAGAAAGGCTCTTAAGCGAATTGCTTACGGCTACCATCAAGATATTAGGTGCCGATCTTCTGCTTTTGAGTATATAATTGGCGATAAGGTTCTTCTAGCTGGTAGAAGATATAAAAAATAAAGTAGTAGAAATAAGGATCTTACCAAAAACGACGATAGAAGAGGTAGAAAGTGGTAACTTATACGCTTTCTCGACTATCTAGGAAGTCGATTTGAAAGACTATCAAGAGGATCCGTTCGATATGCTGACGTTGGCTATGGTTTATAGGAAGGAAGAACCAATTCGAATCCTATTTTAACATATAACCTTACAACCATTACCAACCTAGATCAGCGTCTTACTAAGGGTGATTATATGATTAAGAGAAGAGTATTAGGGAAGTAATGCTTTTCGAGCCATAATTGATAGTGGATCGTAAGTTAACACTCTTTCGTATAAAGTGTGAAAAACGATGGGTTTGCCGTCATATAGGATGAGTATAACTTCGAAAGGGATCTATGCTAGAGAAGTATCTTTCTTTAGAGAAGTGGTTATAAACATTTATTTGGTAGCTGATCTATGTTAGTAGGCTTATTTCTTTATTCTACCATCATCTAAATCTATCGATAAGATTTTGTTAAGTATACCCTTTATTATTGACATAAAGTTTTCATACGAGTATGACCTATCATCTAGGTATATTTTTGGCTGGATTGTGTTGAAAGGCGGGATCAGAGTCTAGATGCCTATTGTTGTCACTGATCAGCCTTTAAAAGCCTCGCTAGTACTCTTAGGAGACTAAGTACCGGCCTAGAAAATGTCTTCGATATGGTTATACTTAAGGAGGGGGAAGTGTTGGTTGAAGAAGTAGTAGAGGGAAATACATTAGAAATCGTCAAAATTGTGATTAACTCAGTCGTCGACCCACTCGCCAGATATATATGGGAAGAGACCTTAAGCAAGAAAAGAAAGATTGATTAGTCGCTAGAGGGTATATATAAACAATACAAACCAACCAAAAACTGGGTATATGCCAAACTGTTTCGACGAATCGAGAGGTTTAATATAAGGAAGACTAGAACTATTATAAAGAAACTGTTGAAGATACTGACGGTCATGGTGAAAGAAATGGTTAGGATTTATATAATATATAAAAGAAAGGTATAAAAAGTGTAACCTATGGATAATTTGCCGTCTGACGGTTTGTTACCAAAAGGCGATCTATATTAGAGGCAGAAAAGATAGGATAAGGTGAAGAATTGAATCAAGGAAGGAGGGAAATTCGACGACCTAATGACTAGGAAATTCAGCAAAATCAAAGAAGGAATATATCTAACGACTGATCGGCTTAAAACGATACTAACAGACTATGATATTAGGCTCCTGCCTGAGGAGGAATTGCTATTGTAAACGGTGCTTTTCAATAGAGAAGAGGCGCTTACTTAGGACTTTAACAACGTAGGAGCTGTCTACGAATTGGTAGCACCATCCTAAGCAATTAAGACGATCGAACACAAAGCTTGGCAGGTACCTAGTATATCAATTCTGAAGCCCCTTATAGGGAAGGTCATCGAACTGCTTAAAGAAAGGATTATAAGAGGAGTACTTAAAGAAAGTCATATAGCCTACAAAAACTCATGGTTCCTGATGCAAAAGAAGGATGATGATCTCTACCTAATCAACAACATTACGAAGATTAATATAGTTATAGCTTAAGACGTATTTATACCTTCAGCTATCAAAGAACTTTCCGAAGATTTTGACATATATACCGTTTTGACACTCTATAACCTCTTTTCTAGGTATGATCAGGTTCCTCTAGACATAAAAAGTAGGGATTTGACAACGTTTGCGACGTTATTAAGTTTACTAAGAATGTGCATATTATCGTAAGATATAACAAATTCGGTAGCATAATTTATATAGATCATGGTCTACATTCTCTATAACCTAATCTCAGACGTCTGTCAAGCTTTCCTTGACAATCTCTATATTAAAGGCTCAACTATTAGATATAACGATAAGCCCTATAATCAGTACCTAAGGCTTCGAAAATTCATTATAGAGTATATATAGAATATCGATTGAGTCCTTCTAAACTGCGAACTGGCTAGGGTCACCATTGTAGCCAAGAAATCCCAATGGTGTAAGAAGGAAGCTATTATAGTAGGATACCTCTACAGAATAGATGGCCGCAAGCCTGATCAGATGAAGATTCGTAAGATCCTTAAATGGAAGCAATATGACTGCTTAAAAGACATACGTACCTTTCTTGGAATTGTCGGCTTCTATCGGATCTAGATAGAAGGATATACAACCATGGCTGAACCACTCTTCAGACTGATACGGAAGGATATACCTTTCGAATGGGCCAAAGTATAACTAAAGGTAATAGATAGTCTAAAACAATCTCTGACGAGTCCTTCAATCTTGATCAGCCTTGACTATACCCCAGAGGGTGGCATAATCATCCTGATGACCGATGTTAGTCTCATAGGATGGGGTGCTATGCTGATATAGTTAAAAGATAGTCATCGAAAACCGGCGCGATTTGAAAGTGGAATCTGGACCTTTATAAAGGCTAAGTATGACGTAACAAAACGGGAATGCTGAGGTATGCTATTTATGCTTAAGCGGCTGAGATACTACCTTTATAGAGTCAGATTTACCCTTAAGATAGATGCTAAAGTGCTGATATACTAGCTTAATGAGATAATGACTGACTTGCCTAAAGTATTGATCAATCGTTAGATCATCTAGATTCGTTCGTTTGACTTCAAAGTAAAGTATATTAGTGGAGCTAAGAATTTAGTAGCCGATAGGTTGTCACAAAAACCAGCGACGCTTAGTGATATAATCGAGAAAGAGTAGGAAGGCGATCTTTAAGACTTTATTGACGCCTAGATTATGACAAATATTGTTATAGAAGCTGATCAAGCCTTAATTGACTTAGATAATCAGTTCAATTGGTTATAAGCCTCTTACGAAATCAGTCGATACCTTCTTTATAATGAGATGCCGGCTGATTATAACTTCCGTCAACAAAAAAGATTCAAAAACAAGTATAACCACTATATAGTGTGGGATGGTATACTATACTATTAGGAATAAAATGGAGCCTTTAGAAGGATTGTAGATGATTTGGAAAAGCGAAAAGAGCTGCTCAGAAAAGCTCACATTATGTATGGTCATAGAGGAAGAGACAGGATGTATAGAAGGATGCGAAGAATATACTATTGGGACGGAATGTATCATCAAATATGAGAAGCTGTTGCTTCTTGTATATAGTGTCAAAAATGGGATTCAAAACGATATGAAGAGAAAGCTAGACTTACGAATCCTCCTGATCAGCCGATATGGTATATCAATATTGATATTCAATATATGCCGCCGTCTTAAGGAAAGGGAGCCCTTTTGGAAGCAAGATATAATCTGACTGGTTTTGTGGAAGCAGAAGCTATCGTCAAGGCCAACTTGAAAACAGTTTGGGGATTCCTTTGGCGAAGAATCGTGTGCTAATATGGGTTGCCTGTCATGATCACCGTAGATGGGGGATTAGAGAATAAAGGAGAAGTTACTAAGTTTCTATAAGAGCTTGATATCTTCAAAGTCACTGTATCTTCATATAATGCCAGGGTTGGAAATTAGTATAA
>NW_006921320.1:606-7146 GCF_000392275.1 Phaeoacremonium minimum UCRPA7 | reverse complement strand
TATAACTTATATAAGTATATAAATAGACTTTTAGTTTTTAGTTAACCTTTTCTATAACTTTGTTTATCTTTAAATAATAAACTATCGATAGTTATTATTTTATTCTTAAAAGGTTATAAATTTGTTTTTATATAAAACTAACAAATTATATTCTTCTATCAAATATAATGACTATTGATAATTTATAATGTTTAATCAGTCTAGAAAATAGTATTTTAGCTATTACTTTTATTATAATTTTCTTTATTAACTTAAAGATAATACTTTTAGATAATCAATCTATAATCACTAATATATTTATCGCTTACTTTAGTTTAAAGGATGGTAAATTGATAATAAAATCTATAGATATTTTCGTCTAAATTCTTTCGAAAATAGATAAAAGTTTTAAATAGCTAAACTTAAGAAAATTATAGTATATAATGACGCAAAAGAAAGCTAGTAAAATCGTACTAACAATCTATTAAACAAAAGTCTACTATTTTCTACTTTATCTACAATTATTTAAGTATAATCGTATCATATATTATAACTTATCTATTATCCTATCGTTTATTTACTTGATAGTCTTAACCTTTATTTTTCTATCGTTTGTTTATTTAGTAGTTTTAACCTTTATCTTTCTACTTTAATATATTAAACTCTCTTATTATTTTCTTTTCTTTTTATTATTATTTTAGTCTAGCTATAAAGACGATAAATATAAAATTATAAACTTATTCTTAATATAAAGTTAAATAGCTTATTAATTAGTTTATTTATTTATATAATACTTTAAAAACTATTATAAACTATCTTTTTTATCAAAAAAAATCGAATTTAAAGATAAATACTTTAATTCTAGCTTATTATTTAAAATTATCTTTTATTAATAAGTTAAAATATTCTTATAAACATATAAATAGCCAAAATAAGCAAAATTATATATAGAAAGTATACTATAATTAACAATTCTACTTTAGATAAAGATCAAAATCAAGTATTTATTATAAAATAATAAAACCTTACTTATAGTATTATAAATAAGTAATATTATATTAACAAAATTATAGTTAATAATATTCTTACTATCATAATAACTTGATAATAATAAAATATTATTTAAAGAAAGTATTATTGTTAGTATTATAAAGGTTAGAATCCTTTATAAATATTTAGATTAAGTACTTTAGTTAATTGATAAAATATATAAAATAATAAAGTTAGTTAGATTAATATTATTAAGTCTAACCATCTTAAAAATATAATAATAATACTAATAGTAATAAAAGTATTATCTTAAAATCAAGGTAAGCTTTATATATACTTACTCTCTAACTTAAATACTCTCTTATATTTATAAGAATATCCTTATAAAAACCTTAATATTTTTTCTTTATTATAATTGTCTTTTTATCTTTATAAAAGATTATCTAAGCTAAAATATACTATCAACTATCTATAAAAAAACTAGCCTTTATAAGATTTTAACAAACTTTTACTTTCTTTTATTAACAATTTTTAGACACTCTTTCTAGTATTAAATAATATTATTATTAAGTGAAAGTTTGTTTAAAGCTAGTAAGAGAATAAATATAATAGTATATATATTATAATAAATAATAGTTTAATGTTAAATTACTAATAGATAAGGTTTATAAACGTTATCATCTAAAGAATAATAAAAAACTAGCTGATAAGCCTTTTTTCTACTTTATTACTAACTATCTTAACTTTAATAATATATCTAACTATTTGTCTACTTTTAAGCTAGTTAAAAAGATAGTTATTATAAGAGTTTATATTTTTATAAATGTTTTTATAATTAGCTTATTTTATTATTATTTTCTTTATTATTTATATATTTAGCTAACTTATTCTATCTATCTTTTTTTAAGTTTATAATCAATAGTATAAATATTATAGCTATATTATCTACTTTCTTTATAATATAAATAAAGTTTATAAAAAACTTTCTTTATTATCTAAAAACTTTAATATTATTATCCTTTATTTTGCCAACTTTATCTAAGACTTAGCTATAAACTATTAATTTTATAAATAGTTTTATATCTGATGATAGATAGTATTAATCTAGCTTATATTCTTAGTTATCAACTATCCTAAATATAAAGATTTTATATTAGTTAAAGATAATCTAAGCTAGCTACTAAAAGATAATAATATCTTTAATAAGCTAACTATTTATAAGATTAAAAACTTTAATAGATTATAAATAAACTAAAAGCTTATAAAAAAATATATATATAAAAAAGATAATAATAAGTATGATAAAACTACTATTTTAAATATCTTTATAAAAGATTTAAAGATAACTATATTATAAGATAAGCTAGATAATAATAAGGTAAAAAGTAGCAAACAGCCGCTATTATAATATTATCATTTATAAAATACTTACCATCTTCTAATAAATAGTATATAATATATACTCTTAAGTAAGTTTAATAAGTTATAAACCCTTTTATTCTTTACTTACTTTAGCTTATTTTTAAAAAGTCTAACTAACTTTATATATCTAAGATAATATAATATTCTATATTAAGACTATCTAAAGTATATTATAAAATAAAAAGATAAATATTTTATATACTATTATATATTTTAGTATATTATACTTAATATACTAATATATTAACAAATATATAATTATAATAAATTCTTTATTAATAAATAATAATAGACTATCTTAACTAAAGCAAATTTATAAAAGATATTAAAGAATCTAAAGTAGCTTAAAGTATAAACTATCTTAAACTAAATCTTATACTTTATTAAAATAATAAGAAGAATAAGGCTATATTAATATTATCAATAGTAAGAGTATAAGTTATTTATATATTATTTAAGTATCTTTAACGTTTTTATTATATTAAATTCTGCCAACTTATATTAACAAAGCTTTTATCAATATATACTAAAGTTCAAACGATAATAGACTATAGATAAGCTAATATAAATGACTTTTTTATATTGTTTATTCTATAAGAATCCTTATATTATAGTATAATACTTTTATATATACTTTTATATTTTCTAAAAAATGATTATAATATAAAAATTTAATCTTTTAGATTATTAGTATTGATATAAATGATAAGGATAAGATAATAATTATAACTATAGTCTTTATTAGTTTAAAAAAAGCTTAAAGATAAAGATAATAATAGTTAAAGATAAAAAAAAGTTTGCTTATATCTAAAGATACTATATATTGATAAAGAATCTAACGTTTAAAATAATTAAATAAGATAGTAATAATAGTAACTTTTTAAATATTAATATAAAAGCTATAAAGATTATCTAAAAGTGACTATCTTAAATTATAAACTATTATTAATAATATTATTATTTTTTAATATACTATATATAAGTAAATAAGAAGGCTATCAATTAGACTAAATAGGTAGGTAAGAAGATACTAAAGCTAATATATTATTTCTTATTCTCTTACTTTAATCATAAAAAGGTAAAGATAATTAAATAATCTAGAAAGATATAATAATTATTTAAAGCTATTTAAAATGATAGCTATATAAACTAATTTAACCAACTGTTAGCTTTATATTAGCTTATAAATACTAACTTTTCTCTATATACTAACAAAAAAACTATCATTAATTATATAGTCAAATATTATAGTAAGATTAAAGTTTAAACTAATATATATATTTAAATTGTTAGGTTTATCTTTTCTTATATTTTAAACAAAAATCTAATATTATTATTTATATTAAAGATAATAAATAAGCTGATTAGAGAGTAAGATTATTTAGCTTAGAAAATATATTATATTCTACTAAAGCTTTTACTTTATAAAGATAATTATATAGTTCTTAGTATAAACTGTCAACCTTTCGATAGATATAATCAAATACTAAAGTTCTCAAAAATAGATAAGATTATTTAAAAGAAAAAGATATTATATAAAAAGTATCTAAAATAATTTAAGAATATAGAAAATATAACTTATTTTTAGTTTATTAAATAATAGAATTATAAATCTTCTAATATAAATAATTAGAAAAAATAGTAGTTGTTAGCAAAACTAAGAGTATTCTACTATTTTCTCTAATATAAGCTGATCTTAAGCTATATATAATTTTTTAACTTTTATTATATTAAGCTTCTTCTTAATCATTTATACTATAATTATGATAGATTCTTTAATATTGATAATATATAGTTTGATAACTATATTATTGTCTATAATTATTATAAAAAGTATTATAATTATAAAGACGATTATTATAGTAAAATTAAGATATTTAATCTAAAGGCTAATAAAGATAAATTCTATTTAAAGTTATTTAAAGAGAATATTAGCTTAAAAGACTGACAAAAGATTATTAAGATAGTTTTCAAACTTTAGCTAAAGAAGAAGATAGTAGACTTATTTAGTTATTAGAATATAGATATTAACTATGATTAAATGCTATATATAGTAAAATATTAATATAAGGAATTTGATAATAGAAAGTATTAAGACTATTTTAAAGAAAACTAGCTAAAGATAAATAATATTAAGAATATACTATTAAAAGCTTAGAATATACTAAATATAAAGTAATAGCTAATATATGATACTATTATAAGTTATTGATAGTAAGATATTGTCAATTTTATCCTTTTATAAATAGATGATAATAATAATATAAATAAGTTATATATAATTAATATACTATTCTTCTATCTTTAGTAAGCTTATCTTAGTAGAAAGTTGTTAATTCTATATATAGTTTTTATTAGTATAGTAAGTAATTAAATCAATAGTTAAACTTTATACTTACTACTTTATCTATCTATCGATAAAAACTATCGTCCTTTAACTAAAAGATTTAATATTTTAAATAGTCTTTAATAGGTATTTATAAGCATAAAATATCTTATAATTAATGAAAAGAATATACTAAGCTTAAGAATATTAAGTTAGATTAACTGATAGTTAAAAAAAATCTTTTTATAATATAATAATAAATTCTTTAATAATATTAATATTATTTTAATTGATAACTTCTTTTAATTTTCTTTTATTTTTAATAAGCTAATTTATATTAAATATAATTGATTAATAAAAGATAGTAAGATTGTTGGATATAATATATATTAAGTATTTAAAGACTTTTATCTTTCTAAAGATAATCTAACGTTAGTAAGATAAGAATTAAATAGCTTTTTATTAAATACTTTTCAAACTATAGTAAATATAAGTATTTATCATCTTATAAAAGCTATTGTCAACTAAGTATATAGTTAGCCTAACTATTAAAGAGTATACTATCTTTATAAATATAATTTATATATACTTTATAAGAGAGAAAGTTAATATATATAATTATAATTATATAATTATATTTAATATTTTAATAATATATATTAAAGTTATTAATTAAGAAGAGAATATAGATAAAATAAACTTAAAAAATACTAGAAACTTTTTTAAAAGCTTTTTAATATATATTAGAATATAAATAATACTTACCTACAATCTTTAGAATATAGTTAGCTTAATAAATAAAGTATAAAGTATAGTCTATAATATTAGCTAGATTATAAGTATAAACTTTCTAAAGGACTTATTATAAGTATTTATGATTATCTTTAATAAATATATTAAACTATTATATATTATAAAGAAAGAATATAAATTATAAAATAAAATAAATTAAATAATAATATCTATCTTATAAATATAATAAAACTTTATTATTAAAAATTAAATATATAATTATATATAGTTTTCTTTAATAATATTATATATAATCATTGTCTATAAGTTATAGAAAATTATATTTTCTAAGGTTATCTATAATATATTAAAGTAAGAGTTTATAATAAGATTATTATATATAGTCATTTTTTAGATATTAAAGCTAAAAAGACTAATATTTAATCTATTCTTTAAGTAAGATTATATTTATTATAATCTTTTTATTAATATAATATAAATAAAAATAATAAATTATAAAAAGTAGATAAAAAGATAGTTATAATAACTATTATATATATTTGATAATATTAATAAAATAAAAAAGAAGATAACTATTAAGTTAATAGATTTATTAATATTAAGTTAGTAAAGTAATTTAATTATATAAATATAAGATTATAATTATATAAAATTGATAGTTTATAAAAAACTTTATCTAAATCAATTTTTTATTAAAATATAAGGATATTATATGATAATTAGTATATTTAATATAAGATTTTTACGTTGATTCTTATATAATATAAGAATCTTTAACTATCTAAAAGCTAAGGATATATTTAGCCACTAAATATTAGCCGACAGATAGATACTAACGCTTTATTCCTTTACTTTCCGGCTATCGAATGAATTATTTATAACCTAGGGTACTAAGCCTATCATAGGGAAAATTTCCAAGAGTCGAAGGAAGGAGGGTAAGTCTCTAAAGTAAAGTGTAGGTTGATATCCTAACGAATAGAGTGATATAGAAATTTTAAGGGTATCTTATTCTCTTTATAATAAAGTATTAAATATAATATCTTTACTTTTTAGCTAATATCTTAATATAA
>NW_006921320.1:0-592 GCF_000392275.1 Phaeoacremonium minimum UCRPA7 | reverse complement strand
TATTTTAGTCTATCAAATTTATCTTTTATTTAGCTTTTATTTTTATAAAAAATATTCTAGGTTTTTATAATTAGTAAGTATTATAAATAAAATATTATTTTTTAGCTTTAAATCTTAATATTTTAAATATTAAATAATTATAAATAACTTTTTATTATAGATAAGATAGTTTACCTTAGTAAGTAAGTTCTTTTATAAGAAGAATATTATAAGATAATATATTCTTTTAGAATCTCTTTATAATAAGATTTTTTTTTTATATATTCCAACGAATCTATCTTTAGAATCGTTTCTTAATTAAGGTTTTATTATACTAATAAGAGAGTATTAATTAGTCTAGCTTTTAGTATATTAAATACTTTCTAATACTTTATTATCTATTTAAACTTTATATTCTTTCTTATTAAAGCTATCAATGATTTTACTATCTTTAAGAATATTAAAATAAATTTTTTATAATAATTTATAAATCTTATAAACCTTTATATTCTTCTAACTAACTTAAGATTCTTTTATATTTAAATAGCTTTAACTTTATTAGAATCTACTTATATTCTTTCTTTAGCTTTAATAATAAAGCCTAAATACTTTA
>NW_006921319.1:8076-14341 GCF_000392275.1 Phaeoacremonium minimum UCRPA7 | reverse complement strand
CTATCTATCTGGCCCGTTACAGATCTACTACTTTTCAAACGAATTGAGAGCTTTCTAGGAGTATATTTAGTGCTTCCAAACCGAAGGTACCTACTGACAGACTCTACACTACTCGACAATTGTAGAGTAGTATATATAGTAAACACTAAGGACCTACTACTATCTGATTCGATTATATCTACCGACTCTATCCTACTTAACGTTAGAATAGGATAATATACGATCATAGTATATAGGACTAAGATGATTATGAAGGTCTTTAATAGAGTATGGGGAGAGAGGATGGAAGATCTTACTCTTAAGGAGGTTGTGTTAGTGGAAGGATTCTATATAAATATAGTCTCTAAAGCTTGCCTTTTGGAAAAGGGAGTCTAGATAGTTGGAATCGATAGCTTACTATAGATTAGAATACTCAAAAATAGTAGGAAAATTGTATAATTAGAATATCATTTTAACCTTATATTCTTTGAATATAAGCTTATCTTCCTTTATTTTAAAATATATTCTATCTTGATAAGCTTTATAAGACTATTCTTAACTATGAAAATTAGACTGAAGAAAATAGTATAAAGGCCTTTATTAGCTTATCTATAGTTGAAAAACGACTTAAAGCTTATCTAGCATCTGTAAGCAAAGTATTTAGGCTGGGAAGCTCTAAGGGTATTGATAATAAACGTAAGGAATATATAAATTTATAGCAATATACTCCTAAGGTATAAATCCTATACTCTCGCTAGAGTAATATAAGTGATATCATATACTCTCTTAGAAAATCAAGTATTTTGTCTCTTCTATTATGTTAGCTTTAATTTATTTGACTTTCTTAAAGGGTAATTTGATGATTGTTAGCTATTGGTGATTAAGGAAGAGTATTCTAAAAAGCTTAAAACAACGTCTTTATCTGACAAATCATTTATATCAATTTTATCGATTATATAAGAATATAAAAGTAAGGTAACTAGATAGTATCAGCTTATAATAATAGCAATTCGTTAAGACTAAAATACTAAAATGATTGCTATCAATAGAGAATCAGCCTTCTAACGTTGGTATAAGAAGCTTAGAATATAAAATAAGCTTACCTTCACCTCAACTTATGAGTCAAATGGTGGAAGCAAGCAGGCTAGGAAAGAGATTATAGTAAAGGCAATAGCTATACTCTAGAGAGTAAGGCTACCTGATTCCCTATAGGCAAAAGCTTGTCAGGCTATAGTATAGCTATATAATAGGAGCTCCTATCATTGAAACACTCTTTACTTACTAAATAAGATACTTAATCTTTGGTTTAGACAACACTTTCGATAGTATACCTTAGAGATCACCAAGGCTCTCACTATAGATCTCCACCCTAACTAGAACAGAATATACGCTTATAGATGCTGGGCCTACACTCTTAATAAGAAAAGGAAGCAAAGGATTGGCAGATATAAGTTTAAAACGAAGTTGTAAGCATATATTAGCTATCTAGTTAGCTATATAGCCTTAAATATATATTAGATTTAGGTTCTAAAGCTTGATAAAATAATTATAATTAAGAATATCCATTTTGATAAGTAACTCTCCTATTTTAAGCATATAAACAAGAAAGAGAAGCTTACTAAAGTGGAAGTAATAAGCTAAGTAGTAGAAATTAAAGAGGATGAATATATCTTTAAGTAAGTATGCTTAAACAGAATAATAGACAAGCTTAATTTATAGGATAAAGGCACTTAAGAAGCCTTATTAGATGATCATAATCCTTCCATCATATTTGAAGAATGTGAGAAAGCATCCTTCGAAGAGTCCTTACCTAAGGAAGGCTAACCAGACAGTCAGGACTCAAGGGTAGGAGCTTCTATGCTTAAAACAAGCTTATATGATATAAGCAGAATGCTCGAATCGAAAGATATAAGCATAGGAAGAGATAAACGAAGAGTCTTAACCTTTTTACCTACTCTAAAGCTAGAAAGAGAGGAAATAGAGAATATGATTATAATAGCTTAAGATGAAAGCGTTAGATCTTTACTAATAAGCTCTCAAGCTATATCTTCAGTTGGAGACACTATAATCGTCACTCCAGAAAGTAGTATTGATAAGATTATAAGTATATAAAGCGAAGAAAATATACCTAAAGAAGCCTAAGATAAACATGACAGTATACCTAATGACTGGTTGGAAACATACCTTAATATACTTACCGACAACCTAAGAATGCTTAAAGATACTCTCAAAGTAGTAGGAGCTTACGATAGAGCTTTTATTAAGCATCAGAATACCTTAACGGTATCTAAAGGCTGTCTAAGAGGATATATAAAAGGTAGGGGAAATAGCACTCAACCTTAACCTCTACATTAAAGCCAAAGGATTAAGACAATGTCGCCAGACGATCCTATAGAAGATAAAGAAAAGAGTAGAATCTACGCTATAATAGCCTATCAAGCAGACAAAATAATAACACTAAATGGCCAAAATTAGGACGCCTTTATAAATACCTTCTTACCTAATCAATAAGAAGCACTCTATAAAGAAGATAAGGCCTATAGAATACTATATACTATGATCGCAGCAGCAATCTATAGGATAAGGGAGTGTATAGAAACCCTTCTATCGTTCCTTAGAGTCTTGAGGGTATATTCTAACACCACTATATATTGAGATAGTCTCCAAAAAGCACCCAGAAACTAAAGAGAGCTTTAGAATCATCCTTACAAAAGCTAATTTACTAAAGCAGCTTATAAAGAAGTATAGAATATGATTAAAATAAAGATATTCTATAAAATAAAGTGTTTATAAGTAATCATACGTCTACTCCTTTTAAAATAAGTGTTTGACTATAAATTCGATAAAAATAGCTATCTACTTAAGTATAAAGCTCATCTAATAGTATAAGAAGATCTTCAAGAGAGGAATACACTCACCAGTATATATGCTGCTATGCTTACAGTCAGAACGTTCTATCTAACGATAGCCTTAGAAGCTAAATATAACTTAAAGATCCGCCAATTCGATATTATAGACGTCTTTCTTCAAACGTTTAGGAACGACGAAGATTAGATCTATTGTAAGCTTTCAGAAAGGATGGAGGAGAGTGAAATATGTCTAGAAGTGACAAAAGCATTTTATAGACTAAAAGATTCTTTCCTACTATAATATAAGGAGTTTTATAATATTCTTCTACTGCTTAGGCTTACTCTAAGTATAGAAGAGTTATATCTTTTTGTTAATAGCGATCGTATGGTTATGATTGTTTTCTATATAGACGATATCTTAATACTTTATCATAAAAAGCACTCAATAAAGGTGGAAGCCTTGATTAAAGAGATTAAAGTAGCCTACAAATTAGAAGACTATAAAGTAGTAGAATGGTTCCTTAGTATATGAATAATATAAGATAGAGTGGTAAAAACGATAACTCTTACTTATAACACTTATATTAAGAAGATTGTCATAAGGTTTGAGCTTATAAATAATATTTATATTCTAAGCATCCTATTGCCATTTATAAAGCTTGAAAAGAATCTAGGAACTATCTTTAAGACAAAAATAAAGGCTTATTAAGAGCGAATTGACTTTATACTATATATAGCGATTATATTAAGGCTAGATATGACGTTTGCTATATTCATACTATCATACTTCCTTACTAACCTAAACAAAACGTACTTTATAGTAGCAGCCTAAGTGATCCATTATCTGTTTACGATACACCTTTTAGACATTAGGTATAAAGGATAGAATAAAGAAGCATAGACTCTACTGATCGCTAGTAATATATCTTTTGTTGACGATCTAGAAATAAGACAGTCGTCAGATAGCTATATTCTAACACTCTTTAGAGGACCAATTATATGGTAAGCTACTTAGCAAAATATTATAATAACGTTTATAACTAAGGCTAAGCTACTCTTATTATCTTATATAATGAAGGAAACGATGGCTTTTAAACGTCTTTTTAAGAATATAGGCTTAGACTTAGGAGAGCTTTAGAATATCTATTATAATAACCAGCAAACAATCTACTTAATGATTGAAGAAAGTATAAGATTGGCTACTAAGCTATACCATATCGATATTCATAATATATAGCTTAAACAAGAGTATTTAGCAGGCTCATTCAAGGTCACCTATATTCTTATAGACTAGATATCTATAGATAGACTTACTAAGAACCTTACTCGTTAACAATTTAAGCACTTTAGGGCCCTTCTCAATCTATAGTAAGTACTAAAGCCAAAAGAGAGTAGGTAAAGGAGAAAAACGATATCTATTAAGCAAAAAGCCAATCTAATTTACTAATTCATCCATCAAAGTGCTTAGAAGCCTCTTAACCCTGGCCTAACAAGCAAGAATAACTGTAGACACCCTGTTACTATCTCCTCCTATGCTAATTGCTATAATTACGTTGGTGTCGAGCTCTAGAGCTGACGCTAGAGCGATAGCTGAAGCTGCCGAAGGTAGGACCGAAGGTACGGCCAAAATGATCTAGATCGTCGTATGAAGGCGATAAGTATCCTAATAATAGTTAGTACGCTTATATTAAGACTAAGGGAATGAAGATGCTTATAATCTAGTTATTTCCTTAGATTATTATAGTTAATTGGTAAGCTAAAGGTACCATATTGGCGGATACTATAATATACTGGTGACTGCTTACATAATGCTAATAGTAAGCATTATAACCGACAGTATTCTTACAAACGCTATCAGATTTACCGGCTAAGGTACTCCTCACATAGCTTAAGCAAGGTGTGGCACAAACGTTGTCAGCAGTAGGGTACGTATGTTAAGCTTAGGAAGGTATATTAAGTTGAGAAGAGGAGATAGTAAGTAGAAATAAAACAAGCTTAACTATAAATAGATAAGCAAAGGACTTAGAAAGAAGCAGTCTACAAAAGCTTCTACTGATCGCCTTATATATCTAACGCTATCAAGGGTAAACAAAAGCTTCTAATAAACAAAGAAAGTTAAGATCGACAGATTTGGAAAATAGATCTTATACTTATTAACCTAATTTTAGCATAAAGAGAGAGCTTAATAAAGAGTATAGTAAGTATGGTAAAGCTATAGATTTTATTTATTATGATAATTTAATTAAAAACAAAAACGCTAAGCAAACAAAGCTAGAGTATAAAGTATACTACTTACTGGTAGAGTAAGGCAAAAACATTGTCAATTATACTACGAATGATCGTATATATAGCTTAAACGTATGGAGAGAGTATAGCAATGTCTAGCCTATTCTCAAACTCCTCCTTCTTATCATCCTCCTTCTCTTTAGGCTTGTCAGCCTTATTCTCCTACTTATTCCTTATTATAAGAATGTTATTAAGCATTATATATAAGATAATATATAAACGATTCTTCTCTTATATGATCGCTATCAATAATAAGCATATTAATAGTATAAGATAAGTATATCTTAAAGCTTGTCTTTAAGTTTACTTATAACGCCAGAAGCTGAAGGGTTTTATTATAAAGTAGTATATAGGAGACCGGCCGTTTGTTAAGTAATAGTGGGGATAGATATATACGAATAACCGAAAGTATAGCCAAAGTAATGCTTCCTATACCTAATGGTATCAAAGCATCAGCCATCATTCTTTCTAGCAAGTATAGACTAAATATAATCTAGACAAAAGATATTATACTTAGCCTTCTAGGTAGGGTAAGCATAGTGAGGGTAGACTATACGATCGTTAATAAAGCTCTAACGATAGCGTAAGTATACAAACTAGAAGCAATATCTTCATCCTTATTATCATCAGCTCTAAAATTAGGAGTGGCAGTATGGTAGATAGCGACTATAAAGCTTGATTAGCCTTACTGATAAGCTTATAGTATTACTCTCCTAAGATCTTATAACTTACCTATAGTATAAGCGGCGGTGGTATATGCTTTGTGTGTAGATATAGTCTGCTTGATATAGGCTATTATGAATGATAATCTCCTGCTTATATTAGCTTCACAAGCTCTTTAAGGCTATATACATAAGTATATAGCTATAAGGAGAGCTTACAGAATAAGAGTATCTAAAGGAGAAAATTATATAGAATTGCTTGAAAAATAAGGATATTTATATATATTAGGCCCCTAAATCATATATAACCATATGATAACCCTAAAAGACTATCAAAAAACGGCTCCTAAGCTTATAAAGCTTTATCTAAAGCTTACTTATATATAGACAAGCGGCTGAAGCCGCCCGCCTAGAGGGTATATGACAAAAGAGAGCCCTACTAAGCCTAGTGGTAAGCTTCCTAGCCCCTGACAAGGGTCAATTCAGTAT
>NW_006921319.1:0-7996 GCF_000392275.1 Phaeoacremonium minimum UCRPA7 | reverse complement strand
GTACGCGCTCTACGGTCCGTCATATATGCTAAGAGTGCTTGCTCTCCCTCTCGCGTCTCCTATACAGACGATAAGAATTGAGACTCTTATCCTATGCACTGAATAATATTCATGGGATCGAATGAGATATTGGGCGCTCATCAGCCTTATTCAGGGGAGAATGGGTAGTACATTGTTGGTAATAAGCACGAGGCGAGACAAATTAGAATATTAGGTAAATGTCTAGCCGGATATCCCCCATCAACTCGGTTGAGATGTTCCTTGTCTGCTAGATCCCTCTTTGGCGAGCAATCGATTGTCATGCCCTCGCTTACCACTTACTTTCTCCAGGATTTGGTGCCTCACCCCGCAAATCTTCTTAAAAACCGCTGGCCCCCTGCATGGAGATTCCCTCGCGCGGCGCTAGTGGATAAACACATTTCCAACACAGGATCAACAAGCGAACATTGTCATCTGGAGAAATATAATGCCTAGATGGATCTGATCATCATATAAGTTGACTAGTCGGCATCCCAGGAACTTTCCTAGACCTCGAAGAGCTGACCTTTCAAGCATTTTATCTACCACCCTCACTTATATCAGTACAAGCATGACTCAATTCACTATTGCTGTTATTTTTTATTTCCTTCTGTCCAGATCTTCAGTGGCTACGAGGTGCTCGGCAACGCTAGGAGCGCGTAGGTTTGTTCGCGAAATTGACCTCTATGCAAATTGGCCAACTTATGATCAGCTTCCACTGAACCCCTGCTTCCCTACCAAAGCTGCTTGGGGGGTCTGGGGAGAAGACGACGAATATGGGGCCCTCAATCATATCACCAATGCTACCGTGTTGGCTGCGGCATCTGAAATCAAGCAAGGAATGGCAATTCCCTTAAACTTGCAATTAGATACGCCGGACCCTCCGCCAAATCCAAACAGAAAGCCACTTCAGCATCTATTCCAACCCGGCGACGGGTATACTGACGACGTCGTGGTCATGAATACCCAGATCAGCACACAATTTGATGGACTTCGCCATTTTCCTTATTCGACCAACAACAGCGTAGAGACATATCAGTGGTATAATGACTTGATCCCAAGCTATGATGATGTTATTGGACCATCACCCACCACAGTACTGGGCTTGCAAGTGTCCGCAGAAAAGGGGATAGCTGTCCGTGGCGTTCTTCTCGACTTTGCTGGATGGATGGACTCAATGAACCAGTCTTTTGACGCGTTCTCCCCAAGATCCATCACGGCAAAAGAACTGGATTCAATCGCCTTATGGCAAGGGCTTTCAAGCGATTGGGCCAGGCCCGGCGATATGTTGATTTTGCGCACCGGTTGGCTTAGACAATATAACACGTTGAATAGATCAGAGCAGATTCTATTACCTATCGGAGATGGGTTCTCTGTGGGCATGGAGGCAAGCTCAGCATCTGCTAGGTGGCTTTGGGATAAGAAGCTTTCTTTAGTGGGAGCAGACAACCCAGCCTTTGAAAGTGTAAGTCACGCGGGAGATTATTGAGATAATTGCTAATGACTGTCATAC
Source organism: Phaeoacremonium minimum UCRPA7 (assembly GCF_000392275.1). NCBI lineage: Eukaryota > Fungi > Ascomycota > Sordariomycetes > Togniniales > Togniniaceae > Phaeoacremonium > Phaeoacremonium minimum. The sequence goes on along the minus strand of NW_006921319.1, from coordinate 6,465 downwards.
TTAGCTGCCCTTCAATAAGACCATTGAAGGAGTTCCGCGTTCACTACACCAACTATTCATTGGTGGTTGGGGTCAAAGCATTGTTGAATTGTTAGATCTCGAGGCACTTGCGGCGAAGTGCATGGAGCAAAAGCGATGGTCATTTTTTGTCACTATCCAGACACTGGATGTTGTCTCTGGGATTGCTTCACCGCCGAACGCACTTGCAATACTGTAGCGATGGTAAAAAGCACAAATCAGTTGTTTTGAAGGCTTGGCATGAGCCACTCTCGAGAGCCTTGACCTTGCGAGTGATATGAACACAGGGACAGCCTTTCAGTTCAGATTAACATGACTATCGAATATTTCTTGTATGGAAGAAATGAAAGGCTTTTACTAATTACAATAATAGTACATAAAGAAATCTATGTGTTGTTGAAGCTGAAATCTATGTTACTTTCTGATGAAGCGTAGAACCAGGAATGCCAGGATCCTATAACCAATAATGATCCCGATCATGATGCCAATCCACTGTCCTTCAAGGCCTGTTTCAATACCAAAGGACTTCAAAACATCTGTTCCACGTATTTTTCCTTCACTGTTCAAATCTCCAGCATACATGCACTGATATTCTCCATCCGAGGTTGACGGACACGTATAAGTCCTAGCCTTGAATTCATTCACCATCATGCCTTGAAATACATACCTGCAGGACATAGAGTCAGTTGTCATAACACATAAAATGAATGCGGAAGTTGCTTACGCTTGATAGTCGATATAATGGAAGACATACTTCCAGAAAGAATTCAGGATATTCATAGGAACAAGGAAGCCGTCCACCGCCATCCACAGGCCATTGGCAAATGCTGTTACAGCAAGCGCCACGACGAATATGGGCACTATGGAGGAAACAAGCACAACTAGGGATTCGGCAGCTAGCAGGTCGAGGAAGAGCCATAAAACCCACTTCATGAACGCTGAGCCGTCGGGACGGAAGTTTGAAAGCCAGTATTCAACTACCGAAAAGATAGCCGTGATGATAAATAGGAACGGTAGCCCGATCACGAAATTTGAGATCATGAATGATAAAGGCCCCACCAATCCGTCGGCACGCTCCCTTTGGAAGGTGTGTAGATCTTCAAGAAAGGCCGGAACATAGGCGACAGCCATGAACGACATGAAAGCACCTCCGAAGAATATCGCATTTATGAAGGGTTGAATATACTCTTGAGATGTCTTCAGCCGGAGAAACACAGTTCCCATCAAGATCGCCAAGCCAAGGTACATGATGACCCGTATCTCATAAGCCACCATATCCCGATATGACTTGATCCAAGATCGATGAAGAAGAGTCAGAGGCACAACCCAATGACTAGGCTTCGGTAGCTTGAGCTTCGTCAAATCGATTTTAGAGGGAGTTGATGTTAATTTCTCGATGTCTTCGTCGAGCGTTTTGCGCTGTTGCGATGTGGCCCATGTGTCAAGGATGTGTTGTGTTCTAGCCTTGACGTCTCCGTCCTTGTCCAGGTCGATATTGATTAGATCAAGGAAGAACTCTGCTGGATTTGTCTCCGGAGGCAGCGAATACCCAATCTGGTTGAAATATCCCGGCGCGTTCTTGACTGGCCCAAAATAGCATGTTTTGCCTAGCGAGAGCAAGGCCAGTTTGTCAAATAGTTGGTAGGTTGCTGTGGAAGGCTGGTGAATGGAGGATATCATGATGAGCTAGAGAAAACAATTCATTTATCAGTAAATTTCTATCATTGCTAGAGAGGCGAATTGGCTGAACTCACGTTGTTTCTCTTTCCTATCTCCTTGATGTACTTGATGACTTCGGCACTTAACGCCGAATCAAGTCCGCTGGTTGGTTCGTCTAGGAAGAGTATCCGAGGATTGGTAACAAGCCGGCTTGCAACTCCAAGTCTCTTCTTCTGGCCACCACTCAATCCCTTCTTGATAGGGGTGCCGACAATGGTGTGTGCCTGTGACTGCAAGCCAAAGCTTGCGATTAAATCGTCCACTCGTCTAAAAGCTTCTATTCTTGTAACATTGCTGTGAAGCATTAGCCCTATTGCGACATTGGTCCTGTACAATAAGGGTCGTCTTCTTACCTTGGCAAGGCGAGCCGAGCTGCGAAAATCATTGTCTCGCGCACTGTAATGCTTCCAATCAAAGCGTCCTCTTGTTCAACATAAGCTGAGAGATCCCGTGTCAATGCTGTAGTTGCCTTTTGCCCGTTCACCATAATCTCGCCGGACGACTCTGCGCCGGCAGCTGCAGTCCTATGTGCCAACACGTTTAGAAGAGTAGTTTTGCCAGAGCCGCTAGGTCCCATGATTGCCAACATCTCGCCAGCATGAACTAGCCCTGCCGATTCCGACAGAATTGAGATACGTTTACCAGTCTTTCTGTCCTTGACCACGACTTCCATGCCGCGCCATGAGAAACTGTCCACGATATCATTGATCAAATGTGCCGTCGGCAACGGGTTAAGTTCAAGGTCTTCGCTAGTGTCCATTGTGGGAAATAGTGGTAGTAGTGTTATTCTAGTTTGCAGAGAAGAAGAGAGTGCATGTGCAGAATTAGGTAGATGCAGTTATTCAGTAGAGAACTCCATTTCATTTAAATGCCCTCTTGAGCGTTCTTATCCTGAGGCTTCCAGCAAGGGCTGGCTACCTTGAGTAGAGTAATCGGCGTCTTCTCGCAGCAATTACATTTTTCGCCGGGTTGAGTTCAGTACCCGGCTCGGCGTTCTTAGGATTCAGCCCGCGTTCTCAATGCACGATAAGTTCACAGCCACACGAGTCAGCGTCCTTGAGCTTACATAGCCCGACCGGCACCCCCGCGCGTCTCAGGTCGCCGACGGTCGCCAGCCCGCGAAATCAAAGCTGCCCTGCAAATGGCGATTACTTATCCCAGCATTGCCCAAGTCAAGACGACTAGTGGTCGAAATGAAGAGGCAGCCTGGATTTGAAGCCTGAGTCAGCCGCCGGTAGTATAATGCCCGAACACTCGTCTTGAAAGCCAGCCCTACGGGTCACGTCTCGCTTACAACGCAGCGCCTTGCATTTCTCAACCAAACATTTTCGAAGATGTGAACACCGAAGGACTCAAGACTATTGCGGGTATGTCGATCGCGTCCACCTTCTCTCGCGGCAGAATGCGCAAACGAATAATTATTACTCATCTTCATACGGGTATACTGTTGCTAACTGAAATTATCGCGCTTGAGCCAGTGTTCTCCATGGCGAGAATTGTGAATTGTGCACGCTAATCGCCGGAGAGCTAGGTAATTATTCAAAGCATTGCTTATGCACTTCGACAATTCTACGCATTTTCCCACTACAACTATGAGCACCAGAGAGCAAGCATCGAGAGATCGACGATCAGAATATGTATGTTCAGGCTTTGGGTCTCTATTCGGAGCAGTGATCCCGAGCGTGCGAGAAAGGAGTCTATTGCTTGGTATCATCTCTGCCAGACAAGGTTCCCGAGACTGTTGCCCGGTGCAGCGGCCGCGAGTCATGTCACAGAGACTATAGCTGAATGTATTTTCGGGAATATTAGATCATTTGTCACAAAGCCAAACTCTATTGCTTGTAAGACGTATCCCAGAAGGCCTCGATTTAGTTATTTTCAGCTTCTTACAGTACCTCAACATTAATGCGTTTCTCGGGGATGTCGACAGCGACTTGCCATAAGCGGTTAGGGGCTCTGTGGTCTGTACCGCAAGTCTCGCCGATCCATGTCTGTATAGATTACATGCACAGTTTAGCGACTTTGATCCTTGACAAAGAAAAACCACTCGTATGAACAGGCTGTCAGTGCCACTTTTTTTTCTTTTTCCTTTTTCTTCTTGGTTGCCGCGCTTTCTGAGGATCTCGAGGCTTTTCATGAAGAAATTTGATGTCCCTCACATTAGTCGTTAGTTTCAAGACAGGCTCCATGAACAAGATCTTTAGTATTCGCCAGTTATCCTAATTCCAACATACACCTGAGAAGGACCTAAGTAGGAGGCGTTACAATCGACAGCTCCAATAGCCTCTGCTTCACCCACGGGGAAACTAGTCATTGGACCATACAGGTATGCAAAAGCCCCGGCTGCCTGGTCACCGGTGATCTGGTTCCCCGTATCTCAAGATAACCTTAAGCCAAGCACCCCGCATTTTCCCAAGTACCCCGCCAGAAACTTTGCCTTGGAAGTAGGCCACTCCCCAGAATTTCGGGCCATCTCTCGGAAAGGTGCGTCCTCTGCCCAGCATAACTTGGGGTATTCAAATCAAAAGATCTGCACGTTCTAGGAAGGATCGTTCGGCTAATCGGGGTGCTTTCCGAGCAATATCCCGGACCTAGATAGTCTTATGTATTATAAAGGCTTGTTGAGATAGATTGTAGAAGATGGCGATGATGGGAAAAAGTCGATAGACTAAAGAAGTAGAGACCTTCCCTGGAGTCTATCCTTCCATCACCATGTTCGCGTCATCCACTTGGGCACTACGGGCGATTCTCGCACTGCTAGCTTTTTTTGACCATTCGGAAGCATTCCAAAGTCGAAGTTCTAGTAGTTGCTCACCGTCAACACAGGCAGCTCTGCAAGTACATCCTCTACCGACAGAGGTCGCAAAGTCCAATGCTTTCAGCGTGCAGGTCAGGTTGTACGACCAAATTAATGCAACATGGCAAAATGTTGAGCTTTATCAGGCCAACTTGCATGAGATCAACAGGACAACAGGCTCTGCGATGGTGCACAGCTCCTCTCTTGGCCTTTTCGATTTTGACAAGCCTGTTGAGTTGTCAATAACACCCAACCGCACTATTTTCCATGGCATTGATGCCGCCCGCGTACGACCCTTGTCGTATGGACTCAATGCGACCATAGGAGGTGACGCTATCAATATCGTTCTCTCAAAGCCAGCAAATATCGTTGTTGAGGTAAACGGAGATATTTTCAACGTTCTACACCTCTTCTTGGACGAAGTCGAGAAACATCCTGTCAGTCAAAATGATACAAACGAAAATTTGATTTACTACGGTCCGGGATTCCACTCCATCGATGGTGGTAAGGGAACCGTGAATATATCTTCCGGTCAGACCGTGTACCTGGCTCCAGGCTCAGTAGTGCAGGGCGGCTTTGTCTTCCGCAATGTCTCGGATGCCACCATTCGCGGGCGTGGTGTCATATATAAAACATCATCAGACACCATATTGGTCGAATCGTCCAAGAACATCAGAATCGACGGTCTCACGATGCTGAATCCGGGACATTATTCCATCACAGCAGCCATGGTGGAGGGACTCCATGTGAGCCGGTTCAGGTCCATTAGCGCAGTACAATGGGGAGATGGCATCGATGTATTCTGCAGCAAGGACGTGCTGTTGGAGAAATTATTCATGCGAAATTCGGATGATTGTATCGCACTTTACCAACATCGATGGGATTACTATGGCGATTCGAGCAACATCACCATCAAGGACTCATCACTATGGGCCGATGTTGCTCATCCGATTAATATAGGCACGCACGGTAATAGCATCAACCCAGAAACGATGGATGGGGTAACAGTGTCGAATGTCGACATCCTTGATCATCGGGAGCCACAGATAGACTACCAGGGCTGCATAGCGATCAGCTGCGGGGACGCAAATTTGATTCAAAATGTTCATATCGATGGCGTAAGAGTCGAAGATTTCCGCGAAGGCATGCTTCTCAACTTTAGAGTCATGTATAACTCCAAGTATAACACTGCTCCGGGACGAGGAATACACAACGTTACTCTAAAAAATCTCACATACAGCGGAACCGGAGAGAACATGGCAATAATGGCAGGTTATGATGACAGTCGAACGATCGAGTTCGTGGACTTTCAGGGTCTAGAAATCAATGGTCAGCATATTTGGGACGGAATGAGGAAGCCATCTTGGTATCAGACATCAGATATCATGCCCATGTATGTGGGTTCCTGGGTAAAGAACCTCACTTTTTCGGCTTAGCGAAGAATACCCAGGTAACGATCTAAGCCTTAGATAGTATTCAGAGTTACAATAGATCACGATCGGAGCATTGAATCTAAATGTCCCCAACTGTATGAGCAAGGTCAAGTAAAAGAGTTTGCAAATGAGATAATTGCCTTCATTCCTATGTAGAAAGTGAGTGCTGACTATCTCGGCGTCTATTTGGGCTTCTCCGATGTAGGTGCTTTAGGTGAATTGTTTCTCTGCCCAAGTTTCCCAGTATTCACAGAATCCCTGCGCCTTCGCTGCCAGGCAGCTTTTGACCATCTTTGTATCCAGTTCAATCAACATTGAATTGCTCATCAACAGTCTAATGATTTAAGAGTCCCTTCAATATACTACAATTACGTTAATTCCCAATGGTCGGGTTCTTCACAGCACAATAACAAAGAGGCTGAGAAATACTCCATGCTTCGAAATTTGCCGACCTGTTCACTCTTGAATTAGTTTATCTATTGAAACAGGGCAGCAGTG
>NW_006921318.1:0-27067 GCF_000392275.1 Phaeoacremonium minimum UCRPA7 | reverse complement strand
CCTATGAATACTGTACTCTAGAGTACTTCTAGAGTAGGCCAGTTTTCGAAGGAATAGCATTTAGATGGTTGAAGTAGCTGGGATCAGCCACCTGTAATGGCTGTTAGCGTTGGTGAGGCATGTATTTAAGTATCTCGAAGTCCCAAGGCCTTATGCTCCAGTTCAGTAGCTGCGGACGGACCACTGTTAGCATAAGAGTAAGAGCCGGGCAGAACCTTGCACCGCCACATAGTCCCACTAAACAAGCCACGAATTGCCGAAAACGGCTAGGGTTAAAGATTAGTGGACACTAATTCCGGTCTTTACAGTAGCGTGCTCTGCTCAACCAACTGTTCTGGTCAAATAGGGGGTTTCACTATCCCTGCCAGTCAATATTCCTTTCTAGCAACAACCCAAGACCTTCTTGAATAGTTAGCCTTCTTAAACACCAGTCCGGGGCGCTGCGATACGCTTCCACTCATCCCTAGACATATGTCCCACTCAAACACACGTCTAGGCTAAGCATGTGTCTGACCTACACTCTAAAGTTACGACCGATCCATATATGTGCGTGTACTCATACGGTATGTGGTAGAGACGTCCTCCGGACTGGAATCATCAGCATTACCTTGATTCAAAGAATATGCTTTGATGCTAGTAGCGAAATGTATATTTGAGTGGTATAATATATAGTACCACAAACACATTGATTGTAAATTAATTAATATGACCTTATTCTTACACCACACAACAATGCCACTGAGAGGTTGGTTCCCTTGATAATGCGTCTCTTTCGCCAGTGTATCTAATAACTGGTCACACTTATTAAGCCACTACTTTTCCTTAACGTTATTTCTTTAAAGCTCTACATCATGCTGCCTAACAAAACCCTTTATAAATCAAGAAGAGTATGACTTAGGTCTAGATATATACAACACGATATATATATTTCTTCAAATTGGTCTAGAATCTCATTCTGTTTTTTATGGGCGCCCTAGTGTGGTACCTCCGTAATATCCCTAAGTCTTTGGCTCCCTAGCTACCGACTCACCCTGCGGTTCTAAGTCCTCTATCTTGTCTGCCTCATACTCCCTGATGCGTGCCTGGCTTATCGTCGATTCTTTCTCCCAAGAATCCTCGGCGTCGGAGCGTCCTTTCCATCTCACTAAATACTCGACCTTTCCGCGACATTGCCTTTAGGCCGCAGCGCAGACCGAAGAACAGTTTAATCCAATCCGTCTGAGCTTTTGTTTGGTACATACATACTTTAGGCACCTTAGGTGCTGTGAAGGCACTGAGGTACCTCACCTACTTGCCTCATAGATTCTCCAAAGTTTTGCTCAACCCGACTCCCGCTCGCCCTCGTGGCTTAAATACTCTGCGAGTTCTTTTTTGCGGCAAGAAGCTCTGCACCATTTTCTCTCCTCCTGTTTCTCCTCACAATCAGACGCGCCAAGCCAACACATACAGCTTCTTCCTCACCAACACCCAACGGCACCATGGCCGAGCTCCCTAGCCCAAGTATCGGCCAGGGCGGCGGCAGCATCCCTAAACCTAAGTCATCCAGCAACGGAGGCAACGAAAGCAGCTCCAGCGCCTTCAGCAACATCATTGGCGAAATCGGCTCTGGCGGCAGCATAGCACGCGCCCTATGCTCCCTCGAGGGAAAGCCCGACAACGGTCACGGCGGCGAACTGATTATACGCATCCTCATGGGCGATCACCTGGAGCATCTCTTTGCCGCTCCGGGCTCGGGCCAGGTCATCGTCACGAGACCGGATTCCAACGACATCCTCCCGCGTGATTATATCCGCATCCTGATGGACCTGCCTGTTCGGAGCCCCGATAAGCAGGACCTATCCACCCGCCTTCGTACCCTCGCCATCCCTAGCCCCCTTCACTACGCCCTCCCACTATTCGATGACGACGGCGACGACGACGGCGGCCACAGCGAGCCCGCACTCACGTGGGCCGTGCTCACCTCCGCCGCGTACCGCGCCAACGACGACTGGGGCCGCGAGTACCCCAAAGGGTACAAGCGGCCGGCGAAGTGCTCCCGAACGGCAGACTATTGTGATAACACTATCAGTGAGATCCTGTACTCGACGACGGCCGAGGCCGAGCCCGAGATTGAAGGCCTGCCGCGCTTCGTGCTGCCCGTCGGTCGGGTCTGCGCCAAGTACCGGAGTGAGCGTCACACGCTGGGTACGCCGCCTGTACAACGACAACGACAACAACAATAACAACAACAACAGCCGCCGGCCTCGGTCATGACCTACATCGTGGTCATGGACATCACGTCCCCCGACAAGCCCCTCTGGCTCGTCCACGACGCCTACACCTCCTGCGATGACAATGACCACGGCAATCTGCCGGCCGAGCGGCTGGCCCCGAGAGGGCTTGGGTTTGTGGGCGATACCGTCTTTGACGTCGCACCCCTAGCGAAGAGCGTCAAAGAGTGGCACGACTGGGCAATCGCCAGCAGTGGCGATGCAAGAGAGGCCCTGGAGCGGGTGAGGAGGCGGATCGAGGCCGAGGGGAAGGTGGTGAAACCCCTGATTTCCATCACATGGCACAATCGAGTGGTTGAGGCGGTCAAGGAGGGCTACAAGCAGCACGCGGGCAAATAGGTGGCAACAACGACCGACAAGCCTGGTACTTTAGATAGTGTAAATGCACGGCGTCTGCATTCTAGGCGTCCTGCCCGCCTGTCTGTTGATTCATCAAGGGCGTCTCCTTCCTTGAACCCCGGTCGGAAAGCTACGCGAAGAGCGTCTCGGATGCTGTGAGGTCGAGATTGTTAGAGTAATGAACCATCTGATATTACAACCTGTTTCGATTATTTGAGCCCACGAGTTCCGCCACTTCCCCTGAAGGCTGTGCGGCGTTTTGTGAAATGTACCACTTGTGGGTCGCAGCCTGCAGACCATGGTTCGTTCACAAAGGATCCGTTGGGCTTTCGCTGACAGACGGCTCGGTAGAGTTATAGTCGGTGAGGTCGGATAGTACATGTAGGCCGCCACGTGGGTTGTTGTTGTTCGCAAGTTTCCCTCACGTGAGGGTTGGAGGAGCGGACTCAGCGTCCCCTGCTGGTCTCTGGATTGGAGGCTCTTTAATGCGGCTTACCCGGCTTTACCCCGCCATCCTCTAACGTTACCATAACCCCACTTCGTTCCCTTTCATAACTGCAGCACCACCTTCGCCGGCAGCTCAGGTTTGATCATTTCTATCATTCGACGAAGCTTCAATGGCGGTCGAGGCGCGTTGTGCAGCTTGCAGTTGGACCTCTGAGCGACAGGATTCTTGCCGCTAGCAACGGACGCTATTTCAACATCACCAGACGAATTCGAGGCGAACCGTTAAGTATTGCTTGGGGAGCAATGTCAATAGCTGCGAGAGAACGAGTGGCAAGACAAACAGCAGACTTTCTGGGCCAACTTCGGCACCTACATTCGCCTCGGATGCAAAGTCTCAATGGGCAACCAATGTTCTCGGCATTTTCATTCCCAGACGGCTACGGTGTCCCTCATGGGCCCCTTACCTCGGACGATGAGCTTTGGCAAGAAATGACGAGATCTTTGGAGGGAATATCCGAAAAGGCTCGTCAGCGACTGCGAGATCGTATGCCACCTGCGATACCCTACACTTTCACTCATGGCGACCTTACAAATGTGAATATTATGGTCCAAGATGGTAATCTGACAGGCATCATCGACTGGGAGGCAAGTGGGTACTTCCCAGCTTGGTGGGAGTTTACCTACGCAGGAATTGGCTTGGGACAGGACGACCAGGAATGGAAAGCTCTATTGCGTAAGCATATGCCAGAGTACAAAGAGGCGAGGGACTTCTGGCGGGATTACTTCACACTTTCTAAATACCCTAACTTGAATGAAAGGGGTGTAGCATTGCTCAGGGAATTGGAGCTGTAGGGCAAGAGGCAAAGCAAAGAAAGGCGTAGCAATATATATATTCAATGGAAAACTAGACCACTTCAGCTAAATGAAATGTAGTGCCTCGCAACTACCAAGGACCCAGTTCCGAGAAATCCTATTTCATCTAGAGGTACCATAAGCGTATATTCATTCAGCCAGAGACAAGCGGTCTTACCACAAACTCGTCTGGTCGGCTCAGGGTCACTGGCATATCATGTCACTGTTGTACTGGATATAGCCATCACCCGTGCATCTCACTAACCACTCAGACAAACATTGAGTGAGGTCCGGTCCTCTGTCAAGTTATGACAAGTCTGGACTGAATTAGGAAATATGGCTAACCCAAAGGAGCAAGCTGAAACAAAACCCTTTCCTCTCTTCCCTCCATACTTCTAATCATTATGCTCTAGAGCAAAGATTCCAGGTACATGACTGACAGAAGGTCCCGATGGACGCAAGGCCTGTGTAAGTCGCACTAGCCTTGGGACAAGAATCGTGCCAATCAAAAGCAAGTTGATTAGATCTTCGTCTCCTCTCAGATTCAGACATTCACCGTCTTCATATTTTGCTCTTTGGTACCCAAAATGTTCCAATGCACCACTCATCTTGTTCAGTGCAACCATGACTGATGTAGCCGTCTCCATGTTACAATGCGGCTGTAGGAACAGGTCTCTTAGGCATTCGGCATTGTCCATTTTAGGATTGTGGAGGATTTGGTTGACGCAGTTCACCTCCGACTCGTCAAAGAAGGCCCCCATGAAGTTCCGTTATAACCTGCCACCACACACTTCGCGCTTTCTCTCAGCTGCTTCACAATCTCACTATACTGTTCTTCGATCCTTAAATTACCTACGGCGTCAAAGGCGTCCTGGAATGCTTGCTGTGCAACGTTCTCCGCGAGGAGGGGTTCGTGTGCGTCCATAGAAGGCAGGATATGGTTTGATTGTTGGTATTGCTCCTGTAGGAAGCCTCCGAGCTGTGGAAGACTATGTTCCTCTACAGGCACTTGTTGCTGGGGTGAGCTGAGGTGACTCGAAGAGCCTTGGTGGGAGCCATCGAAACCCTGCCGCTGTCAACTAGAGGTCATGTCTGGTTACGGTGATCTGAACTCACGTTGGTAAGAAAATTGCTCATTGGAACGACATCTATTCCGAGTTCGATCGCGTCTAAATAAACTCCTGGTGAACCGACTGGAAATACTTGGTATACGTTGTTGGATAGATCTATATCTCCAGGTATATATCCAGCGTCTAGAGCCTCTATCATACTACATTTCAAATTGTAAGTTGATCCTAGATATATTGGGTTTCTCTTGCTCTTTGTACCTGGTGTAAGGGGCCGCTTTGTTTGTAATCTCATAAGTTCACGGGTTTCACAAAATAGGCGGGTCCGTTACGTGAAGCCGAAACCCAGCCCTACATTCTGACTTGATCGTTACAGTATTCCTATCCCGCAACTGGTCCCAAAAGCCATTAGCCTACTTCTCGATCTTAGCTTTCAGCATCCTACGCTCCGGTTCTGTGCCCGGAACAGGCGCGATGGGGTTCAATAATGATCGAAGCAGTGTTTGAGATCAGCCTTCGGAACCCCGGGGGAACATAGCGAAAAGCATATTTCATTATTCTAACTACTGAGGAAAAAGAGATACTACCCACGCCTCCAGTACTCTTCGTCACTGTCATCAAATCCCTGAACTCCAGAGAGATTACGATTGGTCTGCCCTGGGGACGGTTCATACGTTATCCCTGGTTTACGGTTTACTCGATTAGAAATCGGACTTCCAAGGATTGACCGTGGATCAACAGAAGAGGCATTGTCAAATCCAGCGAACGGCGAGCTTCCCAAGGACCAAGCACCGCTACGCGTTGGCCTAAAGTCTCGACTAGAGCTAGAGAGCAGCCTCCCACTGGAGCTGGGGGTGGGGACACGTACAACCGGGGATGTATACCCTGACCTAACGTGATGTGGAGGTGTCGGCCGCGCTGTGGTCAGAGCAATATCACTCCATTGGGAATGCTCGTCCTGGTCCCGAACTCTCGGCGCCCCCACAGTGTCTCTGCTCTAGCGAAGCCACCACGATACATGAGACTGGACTATATTTGGCATGCGGTATGCAGGTAGATCCCAATACGAGCTTTCATAACGTCTCTTACTAAGATCGTCCACCGATTGCGGCCGAAACACCAAGCTTTCTATATTCTAAGGGCGTTCGACCGTAGATAAGATCTGACTCTACGTTGACATTCGGGTCTTTTGGCTTATTCCATCGTGGTCATGGATACCTAAGGAAGATGAGACGCGTGCCTGGGAATTTATATCATCTCGGTACACCCGGGGTGCAGAGCCTAGAGTCGAACCCAAGAGACGTAGGCCCGGCAGACCTATATCTGACCTCGAGCGAGTCGGATCAATTACGAGTGTGGACGGAGTAGTGATGTCCTTCCACTAGTCAATCGAGTCACGCGCATGGCGTATAGGTGAGTCAAAATAGCTGTCTACATTAGGCAGCAGGATCTCTTGGTCTGTCGCTGAGTATGCCTGGCGTACGTCCGCCGCATCCGCAATTCCCGTCATCGCGACATCTACGGTCGTATTAATATCGTGGACATCTTCCATGTCGACATCAAAACTGGGAGGCTCCGGCACCTCGTCCAAAGCTGTTCCCTCCATATGGACATCTGTGGCGGACAGGTCACCATCTTCCTCGTTGATGGAGATCAAGCGTTGTGTTCGGTCCAGTAGCAATCACCCAAGCCCGCCACAAGGAAACCTCCCCCCAGCCGCCCGTTGTGCTGTGACCCTCGCCCATCTTGCAAAGCCGCCCCGCAACAGTACTACTTCTCTCAGTGCCAAAGACCTCCAGGAATACGGCATTATCCTCCAATTCTTGCCATTGCTGTCGCAGCCAGGGCCAGCGCCAGGTCTAGCTATTGTCCGACATGTCGTCTCTGATCTAATCGATGTCACTATCCGCGAGTCTCCCTACCCGACAACCATCCGACAGTCGCTACAGCCAGCCCAATCTGATCGACCCTATGGCTCAGCTGTACCATACACGTCCCTTGAGTGGGCTGGGATTGTCGGAAATGCAGCCTGGCATATCACACACACTAACACCGGCGCCAGTGCCAGTACCGGTGCAAGTGGATCAAGGCGAAGCCGGCAGCAGCAGCATCACAAGCGGGAGCAGAACGGAGACAACGATAATCACCATATGACAATGACCAGCGAACAGAAGGAGGAAGATGAGGACTACTACAAACAACGACGGAGGCTAGAGACACAGAAGTATGGCTGGCAGGAGTTCGACCCTGCAAGTGTTTGCCATCTCTTCGTCCAGGAAGGCGAGCGGACCAATAAAGCACCTTTCCCTCTCCTGTGGCAAGCCACGGCCCTGCTCCTCGCCGACGACAAGGACCCTCGACGCCGTGGTTGTAGTTCCACATCCTCTCGTCCAGAAAATGCCGTTGTCGTCGTCGCCGACCAGACAATGCCCGGCGGCCTCGTTCCATCCGACCATCTGCTTCGCAGCGAACTGCTCTGCGCACTACCACTCGTCTGTCGCCGGTGCTTCGAGGAGCAGCTGCTCCGCCAGGATGCTGGTGCTGGTGCTGGTGCTACTCCCACTGTCACTGCCCCCGAGAAAGATCGATCATCTTCGTCATCATTTGCTGTATGTGCTTGCTACTTTCCTGCCCTTCTCGTCCCCTCATCACACACTGATCATCATCTTCTGCAGGTCACAATCGTGTCTTGCACCGGCACACGAGTACGTCTTGTCGAGGCCAAATTGGACCACACAGGATCCTACAACGACCCCGCCAGCGAGCATGTACAGGAGGGATGCGGTCGTCTAGCTCCTGCGTTGTCGATCAGCATCGCCCGGGATATACCAGTCGGCAGCATGACCGGCACGAGTGAGGCAGCCCGTGACCAGTGGCTTGAGGTGATTGGGTGGATGTTGTTTGGTGGGGTCGCAGACCCGGCTCTCTTGTTGGAGAGTTATGGCGACGACGACGACGATGACGCCGAAGACGACCGCCTCGGCGTGTACGGCTCGTTGTCTGTGGGCAAGACAAGAGAACTCAAGACAGACAGCGGCAGTAGCAGCAATGCAGGGTTATTGTCCTCCAATGGCCAGAAGAAGCCTGCTGCTCTGGAGAAGAACCCTCGTGATCCTCGGCTTGTGGTTCCGTCCGAGTCATATTCTGAGCGCCTGGTCTCAGGCAGCGGGACGGAATTGCTTGGTGAGAGCGACGGGAGTTATGAATGATCGCATATGTGATAATGTCCAGTGATATGCATTCGATCAGGGATGTATGCTAGATAAAGGAGGATGGAAACAGGTAGTCGGATAGTTGACGAGGAGGCCAGCATCCGTTCTCAAGATCCCCACAGGCTCGATCGACATATAGTATGTGAGGCAAGATGGTACCGTACTCCACAGCTGGTGAAGTGATACGCCACCACGTTAGCCAAACTCATGGATCCGTAGCTGGGCAGGAGGTGGCGCAATATTATGTTCTTCATTACCATCGACAACTGAGAGCGAAATACCTATCTTTGACGTACACTCTTTGATCGCTGCGCACGGACACGGATCCTTCAAGGTACTTCGGTGTACACTTCTTAAATGCTGACAGCCGTGATAGGCCGTAGATCGTGGGTGTTAGGGTGTCTTGAGAGCTGACAGATTACCTTGCGCCAGAAGTACTTCAGTATGCCCAAAGGTAGATACTGTGGGGGCCTCATGCCATTACAGTGTCATTGCGGACAAGGAAACGCCGTCGCTGTTCTAAACCCCAAGCCTAGACCTCGACTGCTGTGCGCTTTTATCTATGAGAACGGTAAAACTGCTTCTCCCAGGCCCTTTCATGGTGCAAAGAGCTGAAGAAAAAAAGTACGGTAATATTCATGATGCTAGACATATCTACTAAGATTTGAATCGAATGATTTTCACCATACCAGAGTGATATCCCATCGCATACGCATTATCCTGATATGCGGTGCACACAGGTCTGAAGTTTGGGGGAAGCCAGAGGACTCTCTCTCCATACTGAATCAACCACTCTCCATCGAATGAATAAGTAGGAGACAGCAGGCTTTCATAAGAGGACGTTTCGGTATTTGCCCCGAGACTGATTAGACCTCGATCTGTTCTGAGCGATCGACCATCACTAGTAAAAGATAACTTAGTAAGATCATGTTCCGTGTCAAGCATCTGCTGCAGCCTGCCTGTCGCTGCGTCCCATAGCCGTACCGTCTGATCAAGCGATGCCGACGCGATTGTCTTGCCATCGGGCGAGAATGCCACAGCCATGATTGCGCCGTCATGGCCCTCGAGTGTCTGTTGTGGTTCGCCTATCGCTATATCCCAGAGCTATATTGTTTCATCATCTGATGCTGATACAACCAGTCTATTATTAGGCGAGAATGCTACAGCCCTGACTGGGCCGTTATGGCCTAGGAGTGTTTGCTGTAGCTCGCCTCTCGTTGCGTCCCAGAGCTTTACTATCTTATCGCCAGATGCCGAAGCGACTACCCTACCGTTAGGCGAGAATGCTATAGCCCAGACCCAGCCACTATAGCCCTCGAGTGTCTATTATAGCTTACCTGTCGCTATATCCCAGAGCTAGACTGTCATGTCGTTTGACGCTGAAGCAATTATCCTACCATTGGGTGAGAATGCTATATCCCTAACAAAGCGACTATGGCCCTCAAGAGTCTGCTGCATCTCGCCTGTCGTGGTGTCCCAGAGCCGGACTATCTTGTCAGCTGATGCTGATACGATCGTTTTACCATCAGGCGAGAATACTATGGCTGAGATCCAGCCACTATGGCCCCTAAGTGTCTGCTGCACCTTGCCTGTCGCTGCGTCCCATAGCCGTACCGTCTTGTCGTGTGAAGCCGAGGCGATCGTGTTGCCATCGGGCGAGAACGCTATATCATTGACAGAGTTGTGGTGGCCCTCGAGCGTCTGTAAGCAAGCATTCTATGTGAAGTCAACCTTTGGTAGTTGTGAGATCTACTCTGGGCCATGGGTTTTGAACAGATCTTGGATTATGCTCTCTTGTGGCGTGAAAATGATCGTAGAAGCATAGAGCTGAAGGGGATATAGGTCGATAATTGAGCGGTAGTTGAGTAAGAATCGGGTCGCATCTTGTAAAAACGCGGCGACACCAGGACTCATACTGGGCTACACGGCCTGTATTAGTGACTTTCGAAGAGGCTGCTTGGTGCGACCTACACTCAGGAGACCCAGGAGGCTGCTGATCATAGCAACACAATCAGATATTTTCCCTAGAAGACTTAACGCCTCTAGCCAGTGAAGGAAGTGGCGTTGGAGAAATTTATAGGCAGTATGATCATCGGTGATGGTTGTTTTGCTCTGTTCGAGATGGTGTACCCAATACAGGCATGCGTATCGAACGTATGCTGGCAGAAATGATTCAATCACTATAGGCTTCACATCTGCGCGAGCTGCGCCGAGCTGCTTTACGTTGCAGATATCCTTCTTCAGGTAGCCACTCGTCGATAAGAGCTGTAGGCATCTAACTGCAATCTGCTCATGTGTTGCCCTCTCGTCTACCCAGAATAGATTATTGTCATGATTTTTTGGGTCAACAAGGAAGTCGCGGAAAGATAAGTGAAAGGGTCGTATTGGTAGAGTAGGATCAGATGGGACACTAAGAACAGAATGGAGAAGATCTAACATATTATCAACCATCGTCTCCGGAACTCCAATGAGCGCGGAAAGAGATGTGATCGATAGCGGTTCGGTTAGGAGCACTATCGAGCCGACAATTCTGCGGAAGTCAGATATCAAATCTTCCTTCTGAGAGTCGGGGAGGTCGATAGTGAGCTGATTCAGGACTGGGAAGTAAGTTGCGTGGAGTTTGGACACCTGGCTTCTTGATCGGTATTTAAGGAGCTTTGCAAGTTGTTGATCAGGTCCGCCAGCCCTCCAGTCCTTGAGAAATCGGACTGTAGTTGCCGCAAAAATAAAAAGCGGTATTGCCATGTCAACCAATATCTGGACAACGCCTCGGCTTGGCCAATCTTGAACAAGTTGCCGTCTGGCTGGAACTGACTTATTGTATTGATCTCTCACTGTGTCAAGCTCGTCCCGTAAGTAGGCAGTGATGTCGTGTTCGATGATGGGTGTCGGAATCTCGTGGAGTAATAGATCCTGGTATTTGCCTCTGATGTCGCTGAAACCAAGCCGGATTGGTAGCTCTGGCCGGCTAGTCACGAAAACCCGAACCCAGACTGATCCCAATGTCTTCACCCGTGACAGTAGATAGATAATAACTTTCACGTCATCCTCACACCCACACTCATCGAGGGCATCAATTACAAGCACGACCCTCTTGACCAAATGTCCTTCCAACTTGCCGAGTGGTTCCAAGATGAGCTTCTCAAACTGCTCTTTTAGAGCTTTGTTTGGAACAGTAGGATCGGCCTCGAGAGCAGCTCTAACATATGGTGCTAGATCAGGTACGAGGTTGACAAGCTGGAAAGAGATTGTCGTGAACAGCAACGCTGCACTGCTCCGGTCACGCTCGCCTCTTTTGAAGAAGAAGCTGCCTCCAAGACACGCTTGGTTGGCGAATGACTCCGCAAGCGTACGTGATATAGTGGATTTCCCCATGCCAGCCACACCATTTAGCCAAAATATGCATTCTCTCTGTGGATCGTCGGCCCATCTTATGATCTCTTCACGGAGCTCGACTCGGGTTTCGGGATGGCATCGCGCATCGTGCTCGTCGGCATAAGAATCGAAGGCTGCGTGTCTCGCGATCGGTAGCTTCGAAAGAACTTGTTCCTGGCTGATCTTAAGGATTTCCGAGCTATATCTCATTAGCCGACGAATTCAAGAAAGAAGTGGCTACAGATGTCTGATCAACAGAAAGTGCTGCATTCAACGTATCTCGATATATTCGAAGGCTTTCGAGGATTTTGTCGACGTCCTTGCTCTCAAATGACCACTTAAGAGCACTTCTGCCAACTCGGCTCATAATCTTCTGTCTTGTTCCTAGTTGCAGTTTCTTCTCGAGCTTTGCTTGTAGCTCAGTGAGTCGGGAAGAACTGCTGCTGACGCCATCGTGTAGTGGCTGCGATGTCTTGAGCCTTGCCGCATGTGGCCCTTCAAGAAGCCGACAGGCACCTTCAAGGGTGGATTTGAGCTGGCCAAGTTCTTCACATAGACGGTCTATATCGTTTTTGGCATTGTTGACAGCAGTATAATATTTGTAGCAGAGTGACGAGACCTTCGCCGAGAGCTCGATAACGGCGATCACACTTGCTGCTGTCCCTAAACATTCCATCGTGCCGCAATAGAAAGAAGTGAGGCCGTGAGACAAGGGTCCTAGAAATTGACGATCTTCGGGGTTGTTGGAAGTATCACATTCTCGAGAGAGTGGCGGACATTGTCGAAGCCAGTTCGAGGCATCTCGCAAGGCTGTGTGCGGGGCAGACACGCGATGCCTCGAAGCACGAATCAACTTCCGAGCTGTTGAGGAGCGTGGGGGGCATACTTCTGTATCGACCTTCTAATTAGAGCATATGGTGGTACATATTTCGGTATAGTGATGTCGTCTCCTTCATTGAAAGCAAGTGCTCACGAACCAAGAGACCGCCTCATCTCGAGATTGTGCTGTAATCTGCAAAGTCGAGCGACAAGCAATAGTTAGGTGCTAGATCATGTGACCTGGGTAATAAATCGCAATCTTTGCCTGAGGTAGCAATTGTTTGTCACATAAGACGATACGTGTTACGGCCAGAATTCAGGCCGCCGTCAGGAGCCCTACGGCAGGCATTTCATAGAAACAAAGTCATATACAGATAAGATAAGATCGACTCACTAGAAGTCGCTTGAGGATTAGTAAGCCGCCGTAAGCAGTAGTGAGCCATAATATGCTATAGTTCTATATAAGATTATGCTTATAACCATAAGCTTAAAGATAAAAAGACTAGCTTTTTAGCTTTTAATACTATAATTTGATTTTATAATCAATTGGACTTAACTAATTATAATCATCTACCTTTGTAAATATTGCTTAAGTATCTTTTGACTTATTTTAGGATATAAACTTAAAGACTCTTAATTATCTATTAATATATTGATAAAAAGGATTATTATATATTGAAAGCTTTTATTTAATAGGTTGATAATATATCTTATAAGTAATAATTAGATAGTTAAGATAGTACTTATTATTATCCTATTAATCTTAAGCTTTTTAAATAATTTATCTTAACTAAGCTTAATAGTTAGGACTATTATTTAATAAAATATAGTTAATAAAATAGTTTGACTATAAGCTATAGTTATATAACTTTAGAAGAGAATATTAGAAGAAAGATTAAGCTAAGTAAAAATTAAAAAATTTAATCTTTATGATAAAATAAAAAAAATACTTTAAAGATTTTTAATTTAATTTAGAATATATATATAATATTATAAAAAAAAACTAACTTATAAATATAATAAAATACTATTTACTATTAATCTACTTATAAAAGATACTTTTAACTAGTTTAAGCTAACATTTTAAGATTATCTTAAAAATAATAAATCAAAAGATAAAGAAAAAGAAACTAAGAAAATCTTCAAAAATTATAATAAAGTTAAAAAAGTTATTAAAATAGTCTTTAAAGATTTAGACAAAAAATAAATAATTAAATAAAAACTTATAATCTTTAAATAGAAAGGATTAGTATTAGAATATATATTAAAATTCTAATAGATTTTATTAAAACTAAACTAACTAGATAATCCTTTTATGATAGCCTTTTATTTAAGGCTAAAAGATAATATTAAAGATAAGTTAGCTAAGTAAGACTAATTAAATAAATTTTTTAATTATATAAAAATAGTTATATAGATTGATAATCGACTATTTAAGAGATATTTTAAAAAGAAATCTTATAAAAGCTAGATAATTAAGCTAGTATATTAAGTTAATAGTAAGAAATAAATATAATATAATAATAAACTATAAAATATAGCTTATAAATATTATTTAAAACTTATAAAAATTAATATATTCTAGAAAAGATAATAAAAGAAAATTTAAGATAAAAAGAATATATAATATTATAACTATAATAAGAAAAAATATTATATTTAAAAATATAAAGAATCTAAATAATTTATAGAATTTAAATAATAAATAAATATAATATTATATAATACCTTTAGCTAAATATATTATTATAATGATAAGTATAAAGAATATAAGTTAAGTAAAGGAAATACTAAATAATATTTTAAATCTTTAAGATAATAAAAAATTATTATTATATTATCTTAATATAATTATAAAAAAGTATAATAAACTTATAATATAAATATAATCAAAGATAGTAAACTAAAAGTCTAATTATAAGATAAAACCTTTAATATAGAAAATAGTATATTAATACTTATAAAAGAAATATTATTTAAGGAAATTATATCTTTATTAGAATTTATAAGTAAAGAAATACTATCATTAGCTTATAAGTTAGAAACTAATAATAAATATATATTATATTTAATATTCTATAAACTAGATAATTAGATTATATTAGTAAGAGTTATAATATATTAAATATATTAAGAATAAGCTAACTAACTAAGGATTTTTATAATGTTTAAAGAAGACTCTTTATTAAATTATTAGAATTTAAATTATTATATTTTATTATAGATAATATATATTTATAATTAATATATACTATATATAATAAAAAAGATAAAAAATAATTTCTTTTTAAGAAGATATATTAATAAATTAATTATATAAATATTAAAAAAAGTAGAGATAGAATATTAGTATATTTTAGAATAAATTATCAAAGCTAGGTTAGCTATCTTTAAATCTAGTAAAGACTATCTAATAAAGTATAAGATAAAATATTAGAAGAATTATCAAAAACTTAAATATAAATAGTATATAATCTTTAAAGCTAAAGAATAGTATAATTAATAGTATTTATAATCAATATAAACTAAAGATATTATATTATATCTATATATAAAAAGCTGACAAAACTTATTATAGCTTACTATATAATAATCAAATATTTTTAACTTAGAAAAAGAAGAGTTATTATATATTAAATAAATAAGAAACTAAATATTATATAATATAATCAAAGAATAAATATACTAATATATAAAAATAATAAGACTTAAAAAGATTAATTAAAAATTAGAAAGTTTATAATAAATTATACTTAAATAATATATTCAAAAAACTAGCTAGAAAGTAGCTAATAAAATATCTAAAGAATTATAAGAATTTATAAACTATATTAAAATCTACCATTATATTAAATAAAAGATTTAGAAAGACTTTAGCTTAATTTAAAATCAAAAGCAAAGTTAAAAAAAGTAAGATAAATATTTAGATAAATAAATCATTAATATTATAAGAATAATATAAGATAGAAATAATAAAAAAGAACTATCTTTACTATCAATATAAATATTTAAATAATTAAAAAAATCAAATCTTAAATATAATTAGCAAAGAAATTAAAATAATAAATATTTTTAAAACTTATAAATACTATTAAGATTAATAGTAAAAGAGTTTATTAATCTTTTAGATTATTAGAAAGTATAGAAAAGACTTAAAAAAAGATTATTTTAATTATAAAAAGATTATAAAAAAGAAATAATAAAATCAGATTCTTATAAAGTTTAAAAGTATAAAGAGACTATCTATATATTAGAATAAATCTTAAAAAATATAATATTATTATAATTATAAATTATAAAGTATAAAGAAATTATATATTATTAATATTTATTAATAAACATTATCTAAAATAAAGATATAAAAAAGACTTTTATAATCTTATAATAATTAATAAAAAAAAAGTCATTTATAATAAAAGAATAGTTAATAAAGAAATAAATAAATTATAAATAAAAATATAAAGAAGATAAAAAAGAATCTAATTTAATATAATAAACTTTATTAGATATTTAATATTATTAAGACTATTATAACTTAAGAAAAATAATCTTTAGATTAATTAAATTAATAACTATCTATATTAAAAAAATAATATACTTTTATAAGATTTATCAATATTTAAGAAAGAATGATAATTATAAGTTATTAAATAAAAATTCTGATAAGACTTAGCTAGTAAAAAGAATATAATAACTTTAGTATTCTTAAGTAAACTTAAAGAAGCTATCAATATATTAAATACTAATATTAAATTATAAAAATAAATAATAATATTTATAATTAATAAAAAAGAAAAATAATTATAAAATATTTTAAAAAAATATTAAATATATACTAAATTATTTATAAAAGAATTAAAAATAGGTTTATTATAATATAATAAATAAAACTATAAAATACTATTTAAAAAAAGAATATAATCAAAGTTCTATAAAATATATAAACTTAATAAAGTTAAATTAAAAGTACTTTGAAAGTATTTAGACAAAAACCTTAGAAAAGAATATATTAAACTATCTATATTGCCAGCTAGATATTTAATCTTATTTATACTAAAAAAAGAAGGTAAGCTATACTTATATATAAACTATAGATAATTTAATAATATTATAATAAAGAATCACTATTTATTATCCTTAATATTAAAATTATAAGATAGATTATATAATACTATTATATTTATAATATTAGACTTTTTAAAAGTATATAATCTGATTAAAATTAAGGAAAAAAACAAATAAAAAATAATGTTTTATATATAATATAGATATTATAAATACTTAATTATATTTTTTAGATTAACTAATATATTAGCCAACTTTTAAACTATAATTAATTATATCTTATAAGAATTCTTAGATATCTTTATTATTATCTATTTAGACAATATCTTAATATACTTAAAAATACTTAAATAATATTAAATATATATATATTAAATACTATTAAAACTATAAAAAGCTAACCTATTAGTAAACCTTAAAAAAAGTATATTTTATATTATAAAAATTGATTTCCTTAATTATATAATAGAATTAAGACAAATCAATATATAAGAAAGTAAAATCTAAGCTATCTAAGAATAGCTTAAACTAACTATAGTTAAGAAAGTTAGAAGATTTTTAAGATTTTTTAACTTTTATCAAAAGTTTATTAAAGATTATAATAAAATCATCATACTATTTATAAACTTTATCAAAAAGGATAAAGCCTTTATATAAGATAATAAAACATAAATTATATTTAATATTTTAAAACAATAAATATTATCTAAACTAATCTTATAAAATCTTAACTTTATAAGATAATATAAAGTAAAGATAGATACTTTAGACTTTATATTTAAAAGTTAATTAAAATAAAGAGATAATAAATATCAACTATATTTTATAACATTCTTTTCAAAAAAACTATATAATCTAAAGCTAAATTATCAGATTTATGATAAAGAGTTGATAGCTATAGTTAAAGCATTTAGAAAATAAAGATAGTATCTATTTAGAACTTTTTATAAAATATTTGTTTATACTGACTATAAGAATCTTACTTACTTTATAATTATAAAAGAACTTAATAAAAGACAAATAAGATAGATAGAAAAACTATCAAAATTTAACTTTTAAATCATTTATCAAAAAAGATTAAAAAATAGTAAAGTAAATACTTTAAGCTAACAAATAAACTATTATTAAAAAATACTAAAAAAGATATAAGCTATCTTAATGATAAATTTAGATAGAACTTTAATATAGATAGAAAGATAAATCAATATACTTTTGAAGATAGAATTAGACAATACTTAAAAAAAGAAACTTAAAAAAGTATATAAGCTACTAAAATATAAATATAATATATAAGTTTCCTTAAAATTAGTATAAACTAATAAAATAAAATAAAAATAATATAAATATAAAGAAATATATATATATATATATTATTAAAACTATAAGAAGAATTTATCAAAGTATATTATAAACTAATAGAATTTAAATATATAAAAGTAATAAAAACTTTTAAATAAATATAAAGAAAATATAACTTTCTTTATATAAAAAATAAAGTTAAAAAAGTATTAGATAAGTATAGTATCTATAAACAAAATAAGAATAGTAAGTATAAACTATATAGAGAATTATAACCTTTATTAGTTATATAATAATTATAAGAATTAATCTTATAAGACTTTATAGTAAAGCTTCTACTATTAGAAGAATTATTAACAAAAGTTAAATATAATAATATCTTTATAATTGTCAATAGATTTATAAAATATATATACTTTATTTTATATAAAGAAAAAACAATATTAAAAAACTAGTATATATATTTTTATAGATAGTTATAGCCAATTATAGACTATTAAAAGAAATAATTTTAGATTAAGATAAGCTATTTATATTAAAATTCTAACGATTATTTATAATATAATTAAAGACTAACTATAAACTATTTATAACTTAGTATCTTAAAATAAATAAATAAATAAAAAAACTAAATCAAATCATTAAATAATATCTTCAATATTATATTAATTATAAATAAAATAATTAGATTATATTATTATCAATAGTCTAATTTAGTTATAATATATTAATTAATAAATTAATAAGAATATTATTATTTTATATAAACTATAGATTTAACTTAAAACTTAACTATTTAATTAAAATAAGACTAAAATCAGAAAAAGTAATACTTATAATAAAACAACTTTAATAATTCTATCAAGAAATAAGGAATTAGTTAGTATTTATTAGAAAACAAATATTAAAGTATTATAATCTTTAAAAAATAAAGAAACTATCTTTTAAGAAGGAAGATAAAGTCTATTTTATATAATAAAATATAAAAACAAAATAACTAAATAATAAATTAGATTATAAAAAACTTAAATTATTTAAAATCAAATAGAAAATATTAAAATCTAACTATAAACTCTTATTATCTAAAACTATAAGAATATACTTTATTTTTTATATTTTACTTTTAGAATTAGTATATAAATCTATAAAACTTTAAATAAATATTAAAATAAAACTAAACTAAAAATATAAAATAGAAAAAATATTAGACTTATAAAAGAAAGAATAATAAATATAATATTTAGTTAAATGATAAGACTATAATAATTTAGAAAATATATAAGAATCTTTTAAGTATTTATAGAATTATTCTGATTTAGTTATTTAATTTTACTAAAATTAGCAATAAAAAACTAAAGAATAGAAAGGTTTAAGATAATATTCGTCTAATTGATAAGAGTAGTCGACTAGTTTATTTTATCGAAAGCGTTAGAAGAAAGAATATAGTTAATCATCTATTTTTATTCTTTTAGTTTATTAAAACTTTCTAGACTTTCCTTAATTATTTTATATCCTTTATCTACTATCTTTATCTTCTGACAATATAGTTATATTAAACGAGTTATACTAGCGTAAGACTAATATTGAAAATCACTTACTAAAGCTTTAAACTTTTTATATATCTAAAGAAAGTCCTTTTCTACTAAATACTCTTTATACTTAATATAATATTTTTCTAAGATAATTTAATCTATTATAATCAATTAGTTAAGTAATAAAAGCTATATAATAAAACTTAATATATTAAAACTAAAAGATATTATCAGTTTATTATAAACTTAACTAGCTTTAATATAGTTATTATATTTTTTTAATTTTCCTTTTATTATTTTATACTTTAAGCCTTTTTTTCTATAATATAAGTATAATATAATACTAAAACTAAGCTTTTTAATTAATAATATAAGTTTTAAATAATTTAAGATAGGTTTTAATTAGGATTTTTCTATATAATCTAATATATTATCAATATTCTGATAGAATAAGAAAGATAGTTTTAGAACTTATCAAGTAGGTAAGGCCTAGATATTTAACTAAATCTCTAGGATATTAACCTTAAAGAAGGGATATCATATTATAGCCAGAATTTAGACTATTGTTAGAAGCCTTATAGCAAACATTTTATAGAAATAAAATCATATATAAATAAGATAAGATTAGCTTACTAAAAGTCGCTTAAGGATTAGTAAGCTATCATAAATAGTAGTAAGTTATAGTATACTATAATTTTATATAAAACTATACTTATAACTATAAGCCTAAAGATAAAGAGACTAGCTCTTTAGCTTTTAATATTATAGTTTGATTCTATAATCAATCAGACTTAACTAGTCATAATCATCTACCTTTGTGAATATTGCTTAAGTATCCCTCAACCTATCTTAGGATATAAACCTAAGGACCCTTAGTTACCTATCGACATACTGATAGGAAGGATCGTTATAATATGATTGACCAGCCTATTCTGGTCGCCTCACCAAGGTAAATCGCCACCTATAGAAGACAAGAACGCTCCTTTATTCGACAGACTCTTATAATCTATATAGATATCAACCTAACCTTCCTATATAAGAATAACTAATATAACACTAATTATCAGACTCCCTCCCTCTTAGAGTCTGATAGCCCTAACTTAAGCTAAGCTATTAAGATCCAAAGTTATCTTTATAAATTTAGATTAAGCTTTCCTTTACTTTAGTTAGACAATTAAAATCCTAACCTATCATATGATAAAACCCTATCTATATCTTATTATATCCTTATCTATTCTAACTTTTTATATATAATAGATAGTATAATCTAAAAGCTTTTGCTATTTTTAAATAGATAGCTTTAGACTGTCAGCTAGCTCTTAATATTCTTCTAATAGATTATATCTAAACTATCAGTATATTTTGTAAGAATATATCTACTATATCTAATAATAGATTAACAATGTTAGTTTTCTTAAGGTTATAAACTATATTTTATACTTATTTTTTCTTTATAAGCTATTATAGCTTTTACTTTAAGGTTTATTTTTAATAAGCATTTAAAGCTAGCATAAAGTTTTATTTGATATTATTTATAAGCTTTATAAGCTTAGTAAATATAGCTTTTCTTAATAATAGCTTTTATTCGATAGAATAATAGATATATATTAAGCGAAAGGTTATAAACTGTTAATATACCAAAAGAGCTAACTTATTTAAAGATTAAAAAAGCTAATAGTATATCTTTTGTTTAAAATAAAGTTTATACCTTTATATAATACTATATAAAGTTATACTTTAATTTCTTTATTAGTATAATCTTAATATTAAAAAGTATTATAAACTTAAAACTTATATTTTAAGTAAGCTTATAATCTATACTAAAGAAGGTAAGCTATTTAAGATATATAATAATATACTACTAAATATTTATAAACTACATTATTTTAAGAAACAGTATAATAACATATTCGCATAACGAGCAGCGTATCATAACAAGCAGTACACTTCAAAAACATATAGTTAAGGCTGATTTTAATATCCTTGTTAAAACCACTAATTATTACTAAAAATAACTATAACTTAAAATATAGCTTATTAATTATATAAAGTTATATATATATGATTTTTAGCCTATTTTACCTAGCCAATCTCTTATAATAAAAAAGTGGAGAACTTTTTTGCCTTTACCTTCTATATCTTAAGATCTACTAGTCTTAAAAGAGTAAGATTCAAATATATATAACCTTTATAGTTAATAAGCTATATATTAAGTTATATCTATTTTCAGTAATAATTAGTGGTTTTAATAGGGATATTAAATCAGCTTTAACTATGTGTTTTTAAAGTATACCGCTCGTTATAATATACCGCTCGTTATGCGAATACGTTATCTGATAATATATTACTAAAGTGTTAGCT
This sequence comes from Phaeoacremonium minimum UCRPA7, assembly GCF_000392275.1. Lineage (NCBI taxonomy): Eukaryota > Fungi > Ascomycota > Sordariomycetes > Togniniales > Togniniaceae > Phaeoacremonium > Phaeoacremonium minimum. The sequence goes on along the minus strand of NW_006921318.1, from coordinate 5,429 downwards.
ATAAAAAATACTTGATAGAAATTCTAAAGTAATAAAAATACCTTTCGACACTTTCCTTTTAAGCTTTTACTATTTTTATATATATTTTAATAAATATCTTAAAGTTCTTTTTATATAGGTTGATATACTAAGGTTATAAATGTTTTATATATATCTTTAGCTTTATAAAATACTTTTTAATAAGATTAAAGTTAGATAAATATAAAGAAAAATAGTATAAATAGACTTTTATACTAGTATATATATTTTTAATTTTATTAAAGTAATAAATAAAGATATTATCTATCATAAGAATAAAGTTTAGCTTTAACTATTGCTTATAATAATATAAAAGCTATTTAATAAAGTCTTTATATATACTATCATTAGTTAAGCTAAAGTAGATTTAAACTAGTTTAATATTATTCTATATATATATTATTAAAACCTAAAGCTTTTACTTATAGTTAAAACAAATAGTTTAAATAGATATTATATTATCTAGCGTTTATATAAGGAACCTTTAATAAGCATAGCAGTAGTTATTTCACGTATGCGGAAGTAAGTAAAGTAAGGGTAAAGTATAATAGTATTGATAGTATGTCTATAAGTATATAAATTTAAGAATATAAGTTAAGAATCTCTTAAGGTAGGAGATTCTCTCCTATATATAAGCTTATACTACTAAATCTAAGGATATATATAAGGTTATATACTAGAGTATATAACTTATGATTAATCTAAATAATAGCTTCTCTTTTAAAAGCTTAATAACCAATATACTAATCTATATATTATTGATTAGACTATAGTAGCTAGAGAATAGTATAAATATTACTATTAGCTTTATTTAAATATATAAGATCTTAATATTCTCTTATAAATTAAATATTCTTATAAATATATAATTTAAAATAGCTAATAAATAATAACTATATTATATACTATTATATATTAAAGGAAAATATAAAAAACCTTTATTATACTTTATAAGTATATTTTTGTTTTTAGCTAGTAGATAATCAAACTATTATAATTATTTAAAGAAGAAAATAAATAAAACTTTTTTATTTTTTATTAAAGATAAAATAAATAAATCTTAATTTTTTTTAAGCTTTTTTTAGTTTATTTTATTATCTTTTCTTTATAAAAAAAGAATTATAAAAAATAATAAAAAGATTCTTTATTTAGTTTTATTATAAGGAAAAAGTATATAAATATACTAAAAAAACCTTATATTAAGCTAATTTTACTTTTAAACTAATCTAACTTAAATTTAAGTATTTCTTTAGTTAAAGGATTTATTATTTAAAGAGGATTTAGTATATATACTATATTTATAGTATCTTTTTCTACTTTATCTTTTAAAAAGTGATAAAATATATTAATATACTTAATTCTCTTATAATATTAAAAATTAGCTAATAAGTCTTTTACTTTCTAATTATCTACTAATATAGTAGATATAAAGTTAACTAACTTAATAAATATACTATTAGTTATATATATTAAAACTCTAGCTATATATATAGCTTTAATAATAATAGTTTTTAGAGTTATATATTTAGCTCTAGTGTTAGATAAAGTTATTTATAACAATCCTTCCTATCAGTATGTCAATAGATAACTAAGGGTCCTTAGGTTTATATCCTAAAATAGGTTAAAAGATATTTAAACAATATTCATAAAGGTAGATGATTATAACTGGTTAGATCCAATTGATTATAGAATCAAACTATAGTATTAAAAAGCTAAAAAGCTAGTCTCTTCATCTTTAGGCTTATAGTTATAAGTATAGTCTTATATAGAATTATAGTATACTAAATCATCATAATCTTCTGATAATCCAAACAGTAATCTATAACTAGATTATCGTACCTATATAGTGATCTTCTAGATTATTATCTTGGCAGAGTGATCCTTATCTTCTATCTATATATGACCCTTATTTCTGCCTTACCAGGCTGCCAGCCGCTTACTGTAGGGTGGTCAAACTTCTGGCTATGACATTATTATAGTTTATTTTTTTACTTTTTAATTAATAAATAAATTATCTAATAAAGTAATATAAACTTTTATACTTTTCCTATCTTCTAAGTTATTAGCTTAGTTAAAATTTAAGTATATTTTTAAAGTAAGATTAATATTATAGTTATATTTTAAGCTTAAATTAGAATATTTACTTAAATAATATTAAATTTTATTTAAGGCTTTAAAATAAGTATTATTTAGATTATTTATATATTAATTATACTTAACTATTAAAAAGGCTATATTTAGCCTAGTCTTTAAGCTAAGATATAATAAAGCTTTTATTTACTTTTGATAGTCTTTTATTTTTTTTAAAAAGCTTAAATAATAGATAACCTTAATTTTATTTTAGATTTAAAAGAAGTATTATAACTTTTAGTATCTTTTTTATTATCTTTATTTAGTATTTTTTAAGTATATTTGTTTTAGATAATATATAAGGCTTTTATATCTTTTTTTATAATGATTTTATACTTTAAGAAGATAAAGATTTTGTCTATATATTAGATTTTAATTTTCTTAGATATATTAAATATAATTATATTTATATCTTTAGGATTCTTTCTAATTATAATTAAGTTATCAATATAATAAGTTATTATAATACTTTTAGTAATATTTATAAATATAGCTTTATCATAAAGAAAAACTAAAAAGTCTTGTTTTTTAAGTACTTTTTTTAAGTACTTATACTAAAGCTTTAAAGATTGTTTTAGGTTATATAAGGCTTTATTTAGCCTATAGACTAAATTAAGCTTTTTTAAGAAACTTATAGATTATATAATATATATCTTTTTGTTAATTTTAGCGTAAATAAACGTGTTTTTGACATTATATTAAGATATAAGCTAATTTAAATAGATAGATAGTATAAATATAAGTCTATATACTTTTAGCTTATAGATAGTTGAAAAGGTCTTTAGATAATCAATACTTAATACTTAAGAATAGTCTTATACTATCTATCTAGCCTTATATTTGATTATATTTTCTTTAAAATTTGTTTTTATCTTATATATTTATCTTTTCTCTAAGACTTTTTTATCGTTAGATAAAAAGACTAAAGTATAAATGACTTAATTTTTAAGTTTAAATACTTTAGTTTTTATAGCTTTAAACTATTCTTTTAAAGTTATACTATTTATAACTTTAAAGTATATTTTTAGCTTATTATTTAAATTAGTTATTAATATAAACTTATTGTTTATATTAAAATCTATAGTAAAATAAGAAGTATCTTTTACTCTCTTATATTAGCTTAAGAATTTATCATTCTTTTTAGATAAATCTATATATATAGTAACTTTTTTATTATCAATAGACTTTAACTTTTTTTTAAAGCCTTTTTGATTGATTTCTAAAACTTTCTTACTATCTAAAGGTTTTAAATTTAATATAATTTATTAGTTTTTAATTAATACTTTCTTTAATAATAACTTTACCTTTAAGCGCTTAAATATAGTTTTTAGATAATGTTTTATAAAGAGTAAGATATATATTTTCATATATTTTAACATCTTTAGATTAAATTACTTTCTTTAGATTTAAATCAAATATTTTATATATATTTGATTACTCTTTATAGTTTATTAAAACGTCTTTATTAACTTTAAACTTTAATTTTGATTTAGCTTTATTATTATTATAATAATATATAAATCTAAATATCTTAATATTATTAAGTATAAGCTTTTGATTATTTTTTATCTTAAAGAATATTTTAAATTGAAGAGAATTATAAAGAGTTTTATTATATATATATACTAAGGTTAATAAAGCCTTCTTTTATAAATAATAAGATAAATTTATAATATATATTAAAGCTTTTACTTTATTTAGTAAGGTTTTATTAAGTCTTTTAATTAAATTATTAAGCTTTTTAGTATAAATAAAAGATTTTTGATAAATAATCTTTAATTTATTTAAAGTAAGTTTAAACTTATTATTAATATATTTAGTATTATTATCAATAGCAAATATATATATCTTTTTATTATCTTTATTATTTTTAGTCTTAGCTTTATAATTTTTAAAAGTTTTTAAAGCTTTACTTTTATACTTTAATAAAGATACTTTAAGATAATATAATTTCTTATCTAGAAAAGTGATAAAATACTTATATTTATTATAAGTAAGTAGCTTTATAAGCTTATATATATTATTAGTAACCTTTTCTAAATAATTAAGGCTTTTTAGATTATTTAAAAATACTTTATACCTTTATTTAAATATTTTAGCTTTATACTTTTTATACCTATTTATATCAAAATTAGTAGTATTAGTTATATTTAATCTAATAGTACTATCTTTTAGCCTTTTAATAGCTTTTAAGCTTATATAATCTATTCTTTTATAAATAGTCTTAAAGCTTATATTTTCGATATTATATAAAGTAGCTTCTTTTTTACTATTTTTATATATAATATTATATATCTTTTCTTTAAGTTTTAATACTTTAATTAAAAGATAATATAAATTACTAATATTCTTTCTAATAGTAACGTATTCATATAGCAAGCGACACATCATAGCAAGCAATACACCATTCATACATCATACCACCTTTATATAAGTTATTTCCACTATAATACCTTAAATCAATTAAAACTATTCAGAATCCTTATCTTCAAACATCTTTATATCTAATTGACACGTTTATATATTATAGCCAGGCTTTCTACAATTGCTATAGTATCGAATATACTGTTAGTCTTCCTTTATATAACCCTCTCCTATACTTATATTTATATTATCTTTAGCTATAAAACCTTTTTCTTCCTATATCTACTCTATCTCTTATTATGATAATAATCCTCTTTATTAAAGATATATTTTTTTAACTTTCTAACGTTTACTTAGTATTTTATTTGCTATCTAAAGGTCTTAGATCTTCTACTCTATTAAGACGATTTTATATATAATCTTCTTTATACCTTATATAAGAGTATTAATCTTACTATAAATATATATCGAAAAACTATTCTAATAATAGAAGATCCTATTTTTAATTAAAGTTGTCTAAGAAGTTACTTTAATCAGATTGTTTAATGTTTATCTAACTTAAGTAAAGATAGTATTAGATTATAAGCCTTAAAATATAACTAGTTAAAATAAACTATCTAGCTAAGATAATACTTTGTTTAAGTTAAGTAGAATAAAGCTAATTATTTAAAAGCTAGCTTTAATATTTATTAAGATTATAATATTATTATATATATCTTAAAATATAGAAAAGAAATCATCTTTTATAATATAGATAATCTATATCTATATTATCTACTTAATTGCTTAATTATATAAATCCTTTAATATACTAAAATATCTAGTATTAAGTAGCTAAAGCTTATAAAAAGAATAAAAAAGTATATAAAATATAATGATATTATTCTTTTTATAATATTCTTTAAAATCTATTAAAT
>NW_006921317.1:338037-341660 GCF_000392275.1 Phaeoacremonium minimum UCRPA7 | reverse complement strand
CCTTATATGAATATATAAGGTCTTAACAATACTAAGCCTCTATAAGCTAGTATATAACCATTTAGTTAATATCCTTTCGTTATAACAACATTTCAACTTTATATAATTTTATACGTCTTTGTTTAGCTTCATTCAGTCTAGTATATAATCTCATTGGTTTTGGTTGGCCTAATACAAACTTCTGCCATAATAAATACACTTGTTAGGGAGAATCTTACTTTTTTGCTTTCTTTACTTGCCTTTATAATATTATACTTTAGATGATACTCTTATGCTAGGAAAATACTATTTTCATACTCTTTAAAACAACTCTATACTGACTTATACTATAATATATATGCTTATATACTGCTATTTTGTTATATAAGCCATTTTTGATAATCTTCACCTATAAAATCTTTTCTTAAGTTTAAATCTACAACTTTATATAAGCTTATTTTTGACAAATCAATACTGATCATATCTAGCCGTCCGTCAATCAATCTTAATCAGTATTAAGATACTATAAAAAGCCTATTAGAGGATAGTCAAACAATTACTAAAGTATATAAATATATTTAGACTCTTATACTAGTAAACTTTCAAAAATATACCTTAATATGCTAAATTCAATAATGAGGGCTTAGGCGTTAGAAGTATATAAAGCTATCTCCTAAATTATAAGATAAGGTGATATTGATATTCTATAAATTTAGTTTATTAAATCAATAACTACTTATATACCTTTATAATAAAAGGTATATAGTATCTCTTTATAGTATTTTCTAGATCCGAAAATAAGTAGGTATATTCTGTCGATATAATGATTTAAAAACTCTTTAATTGATGATTACTAAAGTATGATACTATTTTAAAACTAAATCAACTTAAGATAATCTAGTATATAATATAGGAAGAACTTATCTTTATATATATATTCGACAATAATTATTCAACATTCTATAAGATTCTTTATAGACGATTTACTATGAATTCTATCTAAGTAAGATTAAATAATGTTGATAGAAGGCTTATCAACATTATATAGGTTAGACTTATGATAGATCAAACTATATTTGGTTAATTGATAGATATTATAAATTATAATAATAGGGAATCAAGATCTATGCTAGAATTGATATATATTTTTAATATATTATATAGTTTTATATAAAAGTATCTGCTTTGACTATATAATCTGTTTTGGCTTAATATATTAATGTTATTGGTTGGTACGACTTTATATCTACTTGAATTCGAGTAGATTAAGGAAAAGAAATACCACTTATAATAGAAGCTTATTACTAGCTTATATCTACTAAACTAAGGCTAATTTGATTTTAATAGTCTTAACTATCTTCTTTTGATAATATATAATCGTCTATAAAAGAGTATTTAACTAGATCTTCTTTAATTAAGTCTTTAGATAATGACTTAGACTCTTTATCTTTATCTATAGTCTCTTTCAAAGATTGCTAAATATATGGAAAGAGTATATAAAATATCAAGATTGAAAGCTGGTAGGGCCGGTTATATGAAGGGTATATATTCTTTTAGTATGTAAGTACTGTCTTTTATAAAGCTATAAGATAGTATATTAATAAGTAAAAAGAAATACTTTCTTTAATTATCAGAAAATAATCTTTTTTTTACTAGTAACTTAGCTAATCAAGTTGTTTTACTATATATCTATATACTATAGCTTTGTTTAAACTTTGCTAGGTTTATATAGCTTTAGAATACTTATCCTATCTATAAACAAACTTATAAAGAGTATATTGTTCTTAAGATTCCTTATATACTTTATCATATGCTTAATCTTATTAAAGTAAGAGATTATAGAGTCTTATTAAATCTTAAGTGATAGAGATCTTTTAAGAATATTGTTAACTAAGATAATATTAACTTTGATTAGTATCTTCTATTTAGTATAAAGTAAATCTACGACTATATCTCTAAGACTTTTGGTAGAATTTTATTATAGATCTTTAAAGATTAATAGGATAACTTATACTTTCTTTAGTATAATATTCTATGGTATAAATTATGATAGTATATTAACTAAAAAGCTTAGCTAAAGCTTATACTTCTTCTATTAACGTTAGAAGGTAAATAATATATTTGGTAATTCTTTAAATAGAATGAAATAAAGTTAACTAGCCTTGATATTAAATTAGAGACTAAAGAAGAGACTATCTTAAACTATATTTAAAGAAATAGCTAATAACTTGGTTGTTCTTATCTGATTATATTTAATTTATATTAGTTATATTTAATACATTAAAATTCTCTTTTATTTGATTATCTTTAAACCCTAATATATTCTGATGACTTTGCTTCCTTTTAAGACTATAATTAGTCTGGCATATACTTATCTTAAATATAATCGATTCCTTTTTAATAGTACTTTGCTATACTATTGGTTTGTCTTTTTTAAATATTAGGATAATTCTAATTTTAGCTTTAATTTTTTTAGCTATAATTTTCTCTTTACTATCATCTCTTTAGATAGCTTTCTTCTTTATATAAAGGTTTGACTTTAATTCTACTTTCTTAGTCTTAACTTTTGTTTTATCGACACTTATAGATACTATATTTGCTATTAACCTACTTTACTTTTTATGTTTAGCTTTGTTTATACTTTTTTGTAAGCTATTATCATCGATCTTTAATATAGAATCTTATATATTATCGTTTAGTTTCTCTAAGCCTTTAGCCTTAGGTCTTCTATATTATAGGATTGGAATTTCCTTCTTTATAATAAATTGCAGAAAATAAGGAGGCTGTTTACGATCCTTATAAGCTAAATTAAGTACCTTTCGAAGCAATTTAAGCTTAGTTATTTTTATACCAAAGTATATGATACTTAGATTACCTTCAATAGTCACTTTTGCTATTAAAGTCTATTATTCTTTTAAAACCTTCTTTTTAATATTAAATGATCGAAATAATATAAAGTAGAACTATTTAAAGCTATTATATATATAGTCGAATATAATTATATAAGCTTTGAATTTTTTATATATTTATATAAAATAGTATTTCTTATATAGAAATCCTTAATCTAACCAATAGAAATCTATTGAGTATAAATAAAATCCAACTTATATTATAAGCGACCATATAGTCTTCTTTATCTTTCGTATATTCTATAGATAGTCTTTATTGGCTATTTTAAACGATTCTTTAATAATCAAAGGTATAGAAGATACGAAAGTTGTCAACCTAAGATAGTTTATTCATATATAACGTATTTTACAGATAGGTTGAAAAGGTATAGTTTGTTTAAACAACAAAGTAAGATTATATATGATAGATAACGAAAGTGTATACCAAAGGTAGGTAGAAAAATTTGGATTTTCGCTTATAATAGTAGAATAAGACTTGTTTACTTTTATATGAGGGTATTTGTCTCTATAAGCTAGGATATCTTTATTGTCATTTATTATATAGATGCTTAGGAATCTATGCGATTCTATACAACTTTGAAAAATCATATATATTCGTATATAGCTCAAAATCCAACCTACATAATATAGTTCTAAGGCTAATCACTATAGTAATATCATCCTCTAAATCAATTGTGTCTATTTTTTATTGAACAACTGAATACTATTGGCTTAAAGTACGTACACCCTGGTACT
>NW_006921317.1:326421-338018 GCF_000392275.1 Phaeoacremonium minimum UCRPA7 | reverse complement strand
AAAAAATGATTTTGGCACAGTTTGCCTTATCGCCTTCCGTATTCAAGAGAATTATTGAGCTAAGGTACTTTGCTGTCCTGTACATAATGATACTACGGGTCTCTCGCGATACCGCACCTGGCGCACTCCGGGAAATGCCATTGGGTAGCGACGACACCAGAGAGTTGGTTCCGAGTTATCTTCTCCCGCACTTCCAAGCTTCTTTCGCCACATCTCTACCGGCCTGGTAGTTGTCATGCTGGCTGGTGAAACTTAGGAATCTGAGAGATCAACCTAATGACCTGTTTTAGCTCTCCTTCACCGCTGATGCTACCCCACAATCCTGAGGCCACTGGCAATGCCGGGTGCTAGCTCTTTAGAGTGTGATCATTAGTTCCTTTCCGAAGAGGCAACATCGTAAACAAATTTACTGAAGAGCCACAACCACCGTCTTGCCTATTCCATGTGCTCGGAGTGAATTTGAAAAAATAAAGAATCAAAGTTGCTGCTACTACAGGTGCTCTGCATTAAGTTCCATCCCCATCAACAGGAAAGCAATGTGCCGGTTCGCTAGAAATCTTCATTGCAATAGAGAACTCCAGAACAAGCGAAAGGCCATGTTCATCTACAAATACAAGTCCCGTTCATAAATAGAAACCTAGACCGAGGACCTCCTACATGAATATCCGAGTTCACGAACTCCAGGCTTCTCAGAAAGAAGAAAAACGGACAGCATTGCACAATAAGTTTGCATCCAACGCCATCCTAGTTTAGAAAGTAAGCATCCGGTTGCTATTAACCATGCTATAAATGCCTCGCTAGACATTATCAAAGCGAGTGAAACCACAGCTCTCGCTCTCCAGGTGATTAATGATACCAGCCAGGTTCTTGAAATCTTGGCGACAACCAGCATTAGGACAATGATACAAGTTCTGTTGGTCTAAAACGATAGTCAGTTGACCATCCCAAAATCTTCAAATCTGGATTAACACCCGAGTTTCGAAAAGGGGCAGAACTTACGGACTGGCGAGTTGAGATGTTGGTTCAGGCTGTTGAGCGCTTTGAATTCGCGATGGCAAAGACGGCATTCATAGCCATAGCCATTCCAAGCCTTTTTTGACGCTTCGTACTGCTCGGAGCCAGTCCATCCAATAATGTTTTTCGAAATCAGTCCACCAGGATCCTTGAGTCTGACGAATCTGTAGATCGAGTCACGGTCAATATGGGAGGCTTGAGGGCAAGCCCCGTTCTCGAGGTGATGAATGAGTCCAGTTGCTGTTGTGAAAGCTTTCGAGCAAAACGGACAGCCGATGGTCTGGCCAAGGTGAGCACGAGATTTCAGGTGCTAGATCAGGGTTAGTGTTGTTCGCAGGAAAACGCAATTGCTATCGTACCATTCTGATGTTGTTGAGGTTCATGAAGGTCCGATCGCAATCACGGCAGTAATGGTGGTCGTTGATCTCGTGATCACAGGCCATCTGATCGGAAGGCCATGACTCCCTGCAGTCACCATAGTGACAGACATCCTTGAAATGATTGACCGTGCTCATGTGTTGATGACGAGCTGCCTCAGTGCTAAACCACTTGGGACAGCAATCACACTCGAGTGGTGGGCGTAAGTGACCTGTTACATCACAATGCTGCTCTCGCGCTTTCCAGCCCGCCGGAAACGTCTTATCACAAGACCAGCACTCGAAGTCCCAGCCCATTGTAGTCTCTTTTTAACTGCTAGGACTCGACCAGACGATGGGAGATAATTAGGCGTTCGACTAGCGCCACCTAGGCAGATACGGCGGAACTTAGACGTAGGTAGGCTCTATTTGCTGAGAGCGGAGATTTTGTCTTGCTCAGGCCGGTCCAAGTCAAAGTCAAGACCCGAGGAAGACATGAGTCTTCAGAGACGAAGGATAGAAACCTGAAACGATGGAGGGTAATGGCCTGATCAAACCAGGATCTTGTGCTGAGATTCTATCGTCTTATCAGACAAGGCGATGATCCGCCGCGTTTAAGGCAATATTGCTTTTTGTTGTTCTGGCCTCTGTTCTCCAGGAAACAGCCGAAGCCGGGGTAGGAGGCAGGAGCAAGCCTTGAAGAAAGCCCGATCTTGTCAGAATTAGAAAGAACCGCCTGTGTAATGTTCCTATCTGCGTTGGCAGTCACGACTCACAAGGGAGGTCTTCCACAAGAAGGAAGGGTTATGTGAAGTTCTTGTTGAATTTCCATATTTTTGAAACCCAGTTTTCCATTTATGGTCACCTTCAAAGTCGAGCTCAATAAAATGACCATTGGGATTATTGATCGATACTGTCGTTCCTCTTGTGCTTTGACAGCCTCAAGAAATGACGAAGATGGTACACCATTTGGTTTCTATTCATTCAATGGAAAGCTATACAGACAGATGCGAGTTCTGTGCCACTTCCCTACATGCAGCTATAGAGGAGGCCGCAATATCGGCCTTGCATATCAGAATGCCTCGTTTACGTCTGACGTAGGGTTTCGAATCTTGCGACTAATAGATGGAAGTGAATTTTACTACTGAGCGGCATTCATTATCGCGGCGATCTAAGGAACACAAGCTCAACGGCCATTTCAGAGACCAGCGGCAACGGGCCGCAAGTCACAATCCTGGGTAGTTTGATAGTCTCACAAGGCTGTCCCCGTCCAATGGACCTGGACCCCAACCAATCACGCCCTACAAGGGATGATATTGGGGTAGCCAAGTCTCTCATTGGCTGTCACCGTCACGACAACCTGCATAAGCTCGACGAGGATGTGCAAGTGTCCGCCAGTTAAGAGATCCATAGGCATTCAGTTGCAGTGGTAATTGACTGAAGCTCAGCAAACAGTCCATTCGGGAGTGCAACTTTCCCACTGGGATACTGTGCCTGCATATCGCATCGCACGTGTGGCTTCCTCGCATCGTTTCGCAGGTCTTTCCATCGAGTTGATAAGTAGAAGGGTCAGGCACCAAAGATCAAGGATGAGTACGCATCTGAACGATGTACAAGTGCAGGCCGTCCTGTCGAATCAGAGCGATGGCTGACAGGGCAGAGGCCGGGGTAGTCGTATCTTCAATCTCAGTCATTGAAGTATTTGGCCTGGCGGCTAATTCGGTTCACCTCTCTCGGTACTTGACTTGACGAGGACCCAGGCCGCGCTGATATTTGTTAAGCATGATGGAGAGTCTGGATTTCTTCGGTGCAAGGTACTTTGATTTAAACAGGCCGCTTCAATTGCCATCGGTCTTTGTACCCAAGTTTTAGCGCATGACCGCCCAACCTTGCCAGTACCATTAACGACCAACCCACGTCACAAACCCTGCCCCGCTTTGCTCGCCAGGTACCTGCCTACTTACGGTATCGACCTACCTACCTTACACCTCGTTCATTATCAGCGGCTACAGCTCTCGGCGGCTACAGCACGACCGCCTCTGCCTTACCTTCAACACGTCGCGTGAATGCATATGACGATTTCGAAGAATCTTCCGACCGTCCTTCTCTCCTGCGCCGACGTATTGTGATCCCGAAACTACTACCCCGCGCGGGTTCCTTAACTCGCGACGACAATCTGCCATCAACTCGCCTCACCAGACAGACATCCTCGCTAAGGTCCACGTCACACTATGCACTCACTGGCAGCTGTCTCCAAATCTCGACTGCTACAGCTGTAGAGTGAAAGCAAGCTCGCAGTCGCCTATACCCACGCCATATCTTACAACCATTCGCCTGATCCGTACGATTACGCCGTTCCCTACGCCGGCCCTCCGCCATCACACCTCGTCAGCTACCCGGGTCCGTTTGGCAGCAGTACGATAGGCGCATCACGAAGAAAGACCGTATCCGTGAAACGTTGTCGGACGTGAGGAACTGTCATCCCTCACTGTAGGAAAGGCAGGAACATGACACAGTCACCCATGATCTCGGTGCCTCTGAAGGCTACCAATGAGATCGACTGGGTTGCGCCGCTCAAGTCTTACATACAGAATACATACGGTGACGACCCGGAAAGATATGCAGAAGAATGTGCGACCCTGAATCGCCTGCGTCAGGACATGAGAGGGGCCGGGAAAGACAGCACCGCTGGACGAGACCTTTTATATCGGTACTATGGTCAGCTTGAGTTATTGGACCTGCGCTTCCCTATCGACGAACAACACATCAAAATATCTTTTACGTGGTCCGTATACTCGGTCATTGCTCTGTACCGAAAGACGAACTGACAGTATGATTAGGTTTGATGCCTTCACTCATAAGCCGACAGCGCAATATTCCTTAGCTTTTGAAAAAGCGTCTATCATATTTAACATCGCTGCCGTCTTGTCATGTCATGCCGCAAATCAAACACGGTCAGAAGAAGGCGGCCTAAAGACTGCCTACCACTCGTTCCAGGCGTCGGCCGGCATGTTCACCTATATCAATGAGAACTTCCTGCACGCACCTTCCTCAGATCTTAGCCGCGACACTGTTAAGACACTGATCAGCATTACACTGGCCCAAGCCCAGGAGGTGTTTCTTGAGAAGCAAATAGTAGATCAAAAGAAGGTGGGCTTGCTTGCCAAGTTAGCCAGCCAGGCGGGCTCGCTTTATACCCAAGCCGTTGAAGGTGTCCAAGACAATGTGAACCGGGCTATTTTTGAGAAAGTATGGCTTTCAATGGTCCAAGTACGTACAGTCCTGTCTTGTCTCTTGAGATGCGCGCTAACATATGGAAAAGGTCAAGGCAAACCTACTAAATTCTATGGCCCAGTATTTTCAAGCCCTTGCTGATGACGATGCAAATTCCCATGGAACAGCCGTTGCAAGACTTCAGTTGGCCGAGAAATTGGCAAAGGAGGCCAACAGGGTGGCTAACAACTTTCCCGGTTCCATGCCCCCGAGCTCGAATCTTCAAGCGGATTGTGGCACTATACTAAGCGATGTCACCAAACGACATCTCTCCACCGTTCAAGATAAGTTGAAAGAGCTGTCGAAGGACAACGATTACATCTATCATCAGACAGTCCCGGCAGAGGCAAGTGTTGCTCCAGTAGCAAAGTTACCTGCTGCAAAGCCCATCCCGGTGAAAGATCTTTACGCAGGACAAGATATCGAGCGCATAACGGGGCCAGACTTATTCGCCAAGATTGTGCCATTGGCTGTTACGGAATCTGCAAGTCTTTACGACGAAGAGAAGGCCAAGTTGGTTAGAGCAGAGACAGAGCGGGTAGATCTTGCGAACAGCGAGATGGCTGCGAGTCTTGATTACTTGCGACTTCCAGGTGCACTACAAGTCTTGAAAGGAGGATTCGATTCAGACATCCTACCAGACGAGGACTTCAGGACGTGGTGCGATGATGTTGCAGGACACGAGAACCCCATCTCCATTTTCGACACTCTCCGGATAGAAAAGGATGCTATCATTTCCATCTTGGATAGGAGCTCGAAACAGTTGGATATGGAGGAAAGTGTCTGTGAGAAGATGCGGTCGAAATACGAAGGCGAGTGGACACAACAGCCTAGCTCAAGGTTAACGACAACATTGAGGAGTGACATTCGAAATTATCGCGAGGCGTTGGATGAAGCTTCGCGAAGTGACGGCCAATTAGCTGCAAAATTCCGTCAAAGTCAGGGCGAGTTCGAGGAAATGCGCTCGGCAGCCCAGAACGGTGACGTGGACGGTTTATTCCAGAGCGCTGTGAGCAAAGTTAAGGCCAAGTCGAGTAACATCGGGAGCCCAGCAGTGGAACAGCCAAATCTTCTTGATGCGGACTTCGATGACAATGGCCCTAGCGTGATGGAACAAATTAGGAAGGTTGAGGAGATCTTGAAGAAGTTGAATCTGATCAAGAGGGAACGCAACCAAGTTCTCAAGGATCTTAAAGAAAAGGTACGCCTTTTGCGCCTCTCGAACTCCTTGACGTCTGTTAACTTTGCTAGGTTCACAATGATGACATTTCAGAAATTCTGATTCTGAATAAGAAGTCGATCGCCAATTTCGAGAACCAATTGTTCCAGTCTGAACTCGAGAAATTCCGCCCCCACCAGACCCGTCTAGTGGCAGCTAATCACAAGCAGTCAGCTCTCATGAAGGAATTGACAGCTACATTCAATAGCCTCCTTCAGGACAAACGTGTCAGAGCCGAGCAAAGCAAATACGAGTCAATTCAGCGCCAAAGATCTACCGTCATTAGCAAATATAGGCGAGCTTACCAGGAGTTCCTGGACCTCGAGGCGGGCTTACAGAGTGCAAAGCGTTGGTATACTGAGATGAAGGAAACTGTCGAGAGTTTGGAAAAGAATGTCGAATCATTTGTTAACAATCGACGATCTGAAGGAGCTCAGCTCTTGAATCAGATCGAACAGGAGAGAGCTGTGAATAAAAGCGCTCAAGCAGAGCTGGAGCAGGAGAGACTCCGGGGACTAATGGATAGAATGTCGATGGCATCGCCTTCTTCACCACCAAAACCGTCTAATCCATCCCGGCCTGTACCAACACCTCTGTCCTTCTCGAATTCAGAACCAAGGTATCCTCAAACGAACTTTGCAGGACAGTACCAGGTCCCAAGTTCCCCGCCTCCTCTTCAGACCAATATCCCTCCGGCAAACTACATGCCTCAGTCCGCCAATCAAAGCTACCAGGCCACTTACAATCCAAGCAATTATGGACGAACGCCAGGTCCAACTTCCCCACCACCAAATCAGACATCTTTTGGCAACACCGGCTTCCGACCTGGGCCGGCCTCTCCTCCGCCTACACAGACATCCTTTGCCCCGCCAGGTAGACCTTATAGCACCTATGGCAATCCGCAAGCAGCAACGACACCACAAACATATGTGCCACCAGGTTTCGTGCCACCTCCGCCACCTCCAGGACCTCCTCCGCTAGGCCCACAGCAGACATATCATTACGGCGCTGGAGGCTTTGGCTATGGGTCTCAGCAACAGCAACAACCACAGCGGCCTGGCTCTTCTCAACAGCACACTCAACAAGGTCAGGCGGATCCCTGGGCTGGGTTGAATGCATGGAAGTGAGCAGTCAGGAATTAGTGTATAGGCATGGGAGTGCAAAACACATAGACTACGAGCAATTTAAACAAGCGATCATGAGTTTGAGCCTTAGATTGGATTTCTTGATGTGTGAGAAACACCACTGCTGACGTTGCTTTCGGTAGAATCGTAGATCGAATTGTTGAAGCGACTGATTTTATTTTATGAGGATTGTCCTGGGAAACGTACCTACTTCATCTTGCTCTAAAAACTATGGATACAGCGTGACGGCTGCGGTGAGGTCACTTATGGGCATCCGAGCTCCGTGCATTAGGTGGGTCGACGGCGCCCCGCGCTTCAAGGGCCGGGACTGTACAGCGATGGAGCGACGTGATTGGCCGGAATATCCAAATCAAAACAAAGCTAAAAGAGCAAGAGCACTCGCCCTAAGTAAACACGCCTGGCATAGCTCCGAACCTGGCACACCTCACAGCATTCAACCACCAAAGTACCTTGGCCAGCAGCGCACCCCTACGATCGTCTGTTCCGGCATACTTCCCCAACTTCAGTCATGCTTCATTGAAAAAGTGTCTTTTACTAAATTGCTTCATTGTTCATCACTGAGGTTTCCTACTTGTAAACAACAATGGCGATGCGACCTGGACCGCGTCAGCCCGTGGGGTCTGCCGCTTGGGTTGCAGAGGAGAGGTCGTCCGCGCTCCAGATTGCCTGCTCTGAGGTCGAAGAGTTCAGCTTCTCCGCGAGGAACGAGATCGACTGGCTCAATGAACACATGGCGGAGATCTTCTCCGAGAACCAGATGTACGATACTTCGTAAATGGAGCCCTCGACGCGATCACTAATGATATCTATAGCAATGTCGCGGAGATATTCAAAACACCAGGAAAGCTACGAGGTAGAACACCACGAACTGCACGAAAGGTCAATCCGGGGGAGACGCGAGCGGTAAGACTCCATGTAGAGCGCGTTGGTATGCGTCCTTTGCTGACTTGATTTATATAGCCTCTCTCAGATATCTTCTCTGCGACTCCCAAGGGCGCGCCGAATCCCTTCGCCATATCGAACCTGAAACAGGCTCTTACACCGAAACTCAGAATTGCTGAAGATAGGACTGCTAGCCCGGCTAAGAGCGTCGCTTTTCAGAAACCTCAGCAGCCGGAGCCGGTACCCGTCACCGACTCGGGTTACCATGGAAGCCAAAATCAGGACGATGTTATGGATGTTGACGATCCAACGGAGGTGATGGAATTTCCCCTACCTCCCAGTCCTGCAAAATTGCCGCAGGTTTATGTACAGAAACTATCAGCGATTGCACAACCAGCGACTCATCCTACTCCGACACAGACTCGGCAGTCTTTCGAGGATACCTTCCAGTCCGCTAAAGAAGAGCAGACGAAGACCACGAAAGTCGTGTCACCGCAACTTACAACCAAACATGCGGCTATCAGGTCACCTTCTCCAGTTCACGAACAATCTTCACCAGCCAAGACATCACCTGCAAGGTCATCGCCACAAAAGTCATCCCCTGCAAAAGTTGCTGTACCATCGGCAACCCCAGCTACTGATGTTATTAATTCCAACATTGATATGGCTGTTGACGAAGACGAGGATCATGACGAGGAGACACGATCCCCATCAGATGGATCAAGCCCAATACGGCCAATTGTTCGGAAAAGCAGCCTTAACTTTGCTTCGCTTCCTGCACGAGAGCCTCTGGCATCGAATAAGAGTCTTGGGGCTCGGATGTCAAGGACGAGCCATCTCGAACAAACCCGCACCAGCTACTATAATCGACCCACAGGTGGAAAGAGTCTAGGTCATGTCCGTCAGCAGAGCGATGATGATCATGACGAGATGGATGTTGATGACGATGTTACGATACAGAATCAAGAGAAGAGGGCGACTACTATCGCAGCACACAATAAGACTTATACTCAAAGACTGCAGGATCAAATCAGCATGCTCGGAAAATCACAATCCAATGGGCCCAGACCGTCAAAGTCGATACCAAATTTGGCCGCTTCACAGAAAGACCCAATTGTATCCAATCCGTCGGCGCCAGAGCAGCGTGAGTTGCCAGTCGAGGAGCAACCATTGTCGTCACCAAAGAAAGATCAAGCTGTTGCTACCCCCGGAGCCTTCCCTGAGGACGACGATGATGATGACTGGATTGCGCCACCGACAACAACGCAAAAGACCCTTGCAAATGCAAGCCCTCGTCCTGCTATTTCCAAGAGCTACTCGACTGATGTGATGGAAGGTCTTCACGGGAAGGACACAGTCAGTGGCTCGGACTTCGTGCTGCCCAAGCAGCGGCAACCCGATAGCCGACCACAGTCTCCTCGCAGGCCACCTGCCATCCCCGACAGGACGACTTCTGCTCCAGGACACACCAAGTCGTCCTCTGTTCCTGCATTTCCTCATTATAGCAATGAATCAGATGATGACAGCGCCAGCCTGAGAAAGGCAATATCAGTGTCAAATCCCACGCTCGCAACGGTTGCTGAGAACAGCCGACCTGGAACCCCTAAGTCGCCCTCGCGCAACTTCAGAGACGGTCCGTTGAAACAGGTTAAGAACAAGTTATCATCGATCCTGAAGAGCTCAAACCGTCTTCTAGCAAGTAGCGCTGCAATTAGTGCGGAGGGAAAATTCTCTCTTCTATCACCATCAACAACGAGACTGGGAGTTCACCCTGGCGCCTCAGTTGAATCGCTACAAGCTGGAAAGGATGCAGAGTCTCTTTACCCTGACCTTACACAACAAGCGTCTGTGGACACTCAGAATTTAGCAGGGCCTTCAAGCCCATCGCGCCCGAGGAAGACTCGAGCGTCAGCAGAGAGGGAACGACGTGAACAGAAGCAGAAAGACAAGGAGACGAAGGAAGCACAACGCTTGGCGGATCAGATGGACAAGCTAGAAAAGGCCCGTGAAAAGGAGCGAGAGAAAGCTCGCGTTTTCAGCAAGGAGCAAGAACGGGTGGCAGCTATGGAGAAGCAGATGGCTGCACAAAAGGAGCAAGAAAAAACTGCCCCTTCTTCACCTATGAAGGAAGCCCCCAAGCCGACTCGCACAAGTCCTCGCAAGGCCAAGGCCCAGATGGAGGCAGAAGCTAAAGCTGCCGCTGAGGCGCAATCTGCTGAAAATGAAGTTGAGATGGTAGACGCACCGTCAACTATGCCTCCTCCATCAGTTCCCCGGTCTGCTGCCGGCACTCAAGGCACAAAGAGCCGAGAGTTGAAGAGGCCGACCAAGCCAAGTAAAGAGCCGCTGAGCAAGCCAAAGCAAGCCCCTACACTCATCCGCGTGAACACATCGTCTCAGCATTCAGGCTTTCACCCTTCCAATAGCGTTCTGGCTGCTACGCTTCAGGACACACTCAGTGGTCCTCAGCATCAACTCAAGAGCAAGGCGAGTCAGCAGTCCTTGCACGCCAAGCCTTCTTTGCAAAGTCTCAAAAGCTCTGTTTCATCGTCTGGTCGGCCCAAGGCTCTTGAGATGGCAGCCAAGAGAAAAGCGGAAGAGGAGCGTGAAGCTCAGCGGAAGCGCGAGGCCAAGGCAGAAATGGAGCGCAAGCGCGCCGCCATGCAGGAAGAAGAACGAAGACAGGACCAGCAACGGCGACAGGAAGCAGAGAGGCAAAGACAAAAAGAGCGTGAACAGGCCGCCATGGATGCCGAAGCGAAGAAGACTGCACAGAGACAGGCTGCGATCGAGAAGGCAAAGCACACGAGAGCTCCGCCTCCAGCTGCGCGATCTCAACCCAATGGGCCACCCGAGTATACTGCCCAGCAAGGCTCTTCGCGCCCACCATCCCGTCTGCAGTCTACCATGCACCGTCCTCAAGAGGAGACGAGCCGTCCTGTCAATGCCGTCTTGAGCAACACTGCTGCTAAAACTCAGTCAAAGCGACCTTTCCCTCAAGATGGGAACGATGATGGTAACGCAAGACCTGCAGTAGCTCGAAGTGGACCATCTTATCAGAAAGAAGTCAAGCGTATGCGGATGACAGACGAGTTTGATGAAGATGATGAGATGGAGATTCAGTCTAGCCACTCCATTATCAAAGGGCCACCTGTTCGACCCTCTGGTGGCTTGAAGAAGGTCAGTTACATTTGCCATCCCCTGATGTGGTGTAATATTAACGAGTCATCCAGGATATGCCAAACAAATCCGTCTACCAGAGTAGCTACGCCAACCCCCCTCAGGGTGCTACTCGGGATCTGTTCAAGGCCACTGTCACTGCCCAGCATAACAGTCAGGCCAAGGCTGCTCATCCTCTGGATATGGCACAGGTTTCCAAGTCGGCCATCCCATTTGCGCCAAATCCCAGCGCTGTGGCTGCACACAAGACACCCGCTCGACCAGTTGGTGCTGCTCTCGGCAAGTCAGCGGCGAAATCAGCTGCGAAGTCATCACCTCGCTTCCAGAATGGCGATGCTATTGAGCTGCCAGAGATCCAGACCGATGATGAGGATGATGAGGACGATGCACATATCGGGGTTGCACCATGGGCAGACTCGCCCGAGTTGAGACGTGCATTGTCACGACAGGAGACTTTGGATCCTCTGCACATTTTCGGACCCCCAGCACCGCTCAACATGGAGGAGGTGTTCAACAAGAGCAAGGACC
>NW_006921317.1:315716-326411 GCF_000392275.1 Phaeoacremonium minimum UCRPA7 | reverse complement strand
ATGGCACAAGTTCCGAGCCAGGACCAGCAGTGCCAACTGGAGCGGGTCGGATCGGTTGACAGAGGAAGATATTAGGAAGGACCTTGCTGCGCGCGATAAGATGCGTCGCGAAGGCGGATGGTCATACGAGCTCAGCCGGGAGATGATATGATCACTCCAAGATGCGGTATTAAGTCAGTGAGTAGAAGCAGTCGGAGGGAAAGGAGTAAGACGGGTTCAGTCATCAATCATGGTTATGGAGGTACGGTTGTATAACATCGAGTTTGGAGTTAGTCTGTTCATGGCGTTAGTACATTGGTATGATTTAAAACGTCAGTTGCGGTCTCACACAAGGCATATTAGATCGGCAGGGACAGCAAATTGTACATGAATGAATCCGTTCATGAGTTCAAAGAAGTTTTCTATGGACGTGAATAGTGTCGTGCTATCGAACATATCGGTACGCAAAGCTCAGTGAAATACTGTAGGGTATCTGGGAATCAGGAAGCGACGATTGACCAAGACAATCCATTGTAGGTGATCCTATTACATTAGCCGTGCAGGACACTCCAGGTTAGATCATTGCTCTTTCAAGGTTGAGTCGGCATTCACATGAGTCGTAAAGAGACTGAAAGGGAAGACCCCTGGAGGCGGGAGGCAGCTAAGGTAGCCTGCCCGCAGCCCCGCACCCTGCTGCCCCTCCCTCCCTCCCTGTCTCGCCTGTCTATTGTTTGTCAAGGGAGCTGAGATGCCTTAGCAACCGGGTAATTTTTAGCTTAAACAAAGCCTCAAGAAGCTTCGACTCTTTCAGAAGCGTTGCTTGTGATGGCCACGATA
Source organism: Phaeoacremonium minimum UCRPA7 (assembly GCF_000392275.1). Lineage (NCBI taxonomy): Eukaryota > Fungi > Ascomycota > Sordariomycetes > Togniniales > Togniniaceae > Phaeoacremonium > Phaeoacremonium minimum. The sequence continues at coordinate 325,595 of NW_006921317.1, read as the reverse complement.
TAGTCGCGTTTGCCTGTCTACGCGCCCTCTTTGGAGTCTGAAACCTACGGGCTTTTATGAGGGATTCAGGGTAAGTTACGCTTCGTGTTACTGTCAGTTTGGCGTGCTTTGTTTTTGCGATCCTTGGAGCGGCACTTCGACGTCATCAGCCGCAGCAGTCTTCCATGCATCTACACACCGCCTGATTGGAGAAGCTGCCTCTGCAGGCGAACGAACGGACACACTCTGCCGTACATACAGTAGCACCACCGCTAGGAAGGGCAGGGAATGCGACGAACCAGTGTTCCCTCGCTGACCGCCGACGTTACCCTGCATCGTCTCTCCTCCTCCGACGTCAACGTCAACTCTCCGGGGTTACCTGGACGGCTCTAGCCTTCTGCGCTTTGTCTTGTTTCGCCTGCTAATCCGTCCTTCATCATTCTGCAGCAGATATTACGACTTCCAGTTGCCCAGTCTGTAGTCGCTCGACACAACTTGGCCAGGTGCTCGGGTTCTCTGCTGTCGCGAATATCGAGCAGAGCAAGTGGTCACTATCACCTCACCGGCAGTATTCTCCTTGTTTTCTACGCAATTCCAGGACCCGTCGTCGCTAGCGTTCACCGAACTATCACCTTGCCATCAGGCATTACTCTACTTCGTGCCCGAATTGTTTGAGCGGTTCCAGAACGAGGTCTTGCATGAGAGTCTCTTAAGCGTACGATATAGAGCCGACCGAAGTCTCCACAGGTGCTTGGGTAACGCCTTGAGATCGAACACCCTAGATCTACTCGATCCGTGTGTCCACTGGTGCTTGTCTTGCTGGCTGTTGTCCGCTGCGGTCACACTTCGATCTCTGGGAACTGTCACAGGCGCTTCACTTTCATCTCACCACACGTTCAACATTTGAGCTACACCCGATGAAGTTGACAAATACTCGGCAAATATCAGTCATATCAACTCCCCGGTCATAGCCTGATCGGGTTTATATCTGCCACGATGGTGAAGGCAGATTTGAACCGGGATTACTATGGCGATCTCGACTTGCCTACAACGGCTGATGCCGAAGCCATAAAGAAACAGTTCAGGAAGCTTGGTAGGGTTTTCAGCACAACTTTACGCAATGGTTCCATGCTAATTGCTTCCAACTACAGCACTCAAATACCATCCGGATCGTAATCCTGGACGAGAAGCAGAAGTCAACTCCAAGTTTCAGACTATCCAGTCTGCTCACGAAGTCCTCACAAATCCTGAACAAAAGGCAAGATATGATGCCCATATTTCTCGGAACAGGCTCAATGTCCGCTTCCCAGCTGCATCTGGCGTTAGGGGGAACCCCTGGTCAAGAATGGGTGACCAGTTTCCTCGTCCCCCAACATCACCGAATGTGCCCAAACCACCAAATCCCCCTAAACGACCCAACATGCCTAAGCGACCGACAACATCCGGGGCAGATAAGTACAAAGACTTCACAGCGCGGCCGCCACCCTCCTCTCCCAAGCCGCCGAATAGGGATCCAGACCCAACATGGAAGGCCTGGGCGAACATGAGACCAGGGTCAAAAGGGAAAGCAAGTCCGACTGAAGGATCATCAGCAACTGGAGCAGGAGGAAAGGCTCCTGGCCCACAACCTATCCCCCGTACGAACTCAACACGACAGCAAGCCTCTTTTGGTCATCGTGTGAATCGCACGGGTTTTACGCCGAGTTCACCGGGTGGAGACGAGCCGCCGGTCACCAACAAGAACTACTTCACGACTAGAACCCACACAAATCTCTTCAATGAGACCTCGTCTAATGCACGCAGTCGTCGAAGAGCGTCATCTACTGCTGACACGGCGGGAAGTCCGCGGGATTCGTTCCTCGACCCTCGTCAGAGCACTCCGTACCAGACTCGTGGAGGAGAGCGACTGAATCCATTCGATGGCACTCCAAAGCGATCTACAAGCACTAGGGAACCGCCCCGCCCTAAGTTTGCCAAAGCAGAAGCAACATCCCCCTTATCAAATCGGCAAAGGAGTGCGAGTGTCCCTGGCACGCCTGAGGATTCAAAGGGTAGTGGTGGTTCTACTACGCCTTCTTCTCGAGCTGAGGAGCGGTACAAGCCACGGGGTGCTGGTTCTCATACAGCGCCAAATAGTTCAACCACATCCCTGAATGGCGGCCAAGGTAAGCAAAGACATTCATTAATAATCGAAGATAGCTAATTTGTGCCCAGCTGCAGCGAACGGCACGGAAAAGCCCAATGCCAATGGCAATCCTAATGTGTATGCTCAACCAGATACTTTTGTTTCTCCCCCTTCTCATGTCCATTCGAATGGCCGGCCACCCCAGCATCCGATCAGTCATGCGGGAGGCGGCGTTTACGGACTCAAATCGCTTAGAAACATATCTGCGCAGTTGCGTGAACTATCTGCTCGGATGTCTTCGAGTGAAGAGTCTCCGGAAGGTCTCAATTCTTTTGAGAGTCATCTGCGCGAGTTGCTGGATGGTCTCGCAGTCAACCATTCACCTCTCAGCGCTCGGAAGCAGACGGGACCAGAGAAGCGCCAAGCAACCTCTACAACGAAGGGCAAGAGAACCTTAGCTGACAGGACTGATCCCAACAGCTTCAGCTTCAAGTTCGACGAAGACGTTTTCACTCCCAACACGCATCGCTTCACAAGAAACAGCGCAGAGAGTATCAATACTAGGTTTGTTGACCAGGAGCAGGCGAACTCCAACTGGCAATTCAATGCTGGTGGTGTAGAGAGCGATGGAACGACCCGACCGACCCCTCCGAGATCGAGATCGAGCGGACGACTTGGACGTCGGTCCCCATTTCGAACTCAATCGAGACAGGCATCGTTTGTGGACCCTGCAGAGACAGACAAGACTCCGACAAAGCAGGGCAGTTTTGACGCCGAGGAGTGGAGCCAAAAGATCAACCCTGAGATCTTTGTACCGCAACAGACTCAGCGCACGTCTGTATCTCCCACTCGCGCTGCTCGAGCGGCAACGAAGAAAGGGCGTCCTGTGCGGCAGACTATGGGTACCGCCGGCATGGTCGACGAAGAGGAGAGCAGTAGCGGCCCCGATGATAGAACTCGGCCAGCAACCGCAGCAAGTCACCTGGCTGGCCAGCCACAATCAACGAATAGTCCGAGTGCTATGGACATCGACTCTCCGCCTGTCCAGCCGCCAGTCAAACCTCAAACAAACGGTGCTAGAAACATTCCAGTCGAGCCTTCACGCCCCGATTGGAGAGCAGGAGTTGTTGATGGTGTGAAGGAGGATGCGAAGGCCCCTCCTGTCATTCCACCATCATTCGCTGCAAATGCCGGAGGCTCAGAAGATAGTGAAGAGTTCAGGGCTAGCTTCGCCGATTTCAGAAAGGTTGAGCCTTTTGCAGAGAAGGCCACAGGTCTCAATTCTTTTGGAGACCTGAAGTCGAACCTACCCTTTGAGAGCAAGGCATCTAGCCGACCCCCTCTCAAGAAGCAGAAGCCGAAACAAACGAAACTTACGCTACCGCACCCCCCTGAGGCCCCGCGTCCTCCCCCAACACTAGCAGTACCCTCACTGAAGACCAACCCGACAGCATGGCAGAAATATATCGAAGCTTTCCATCAGTACATGCGGGATTGGCATGTGTACAATACTAAATTCGTCGAGCATTTCCATGCACGCGAAGTTGAGATCCAGCGGGTGAAGACCCTTAATGACTTTAGCTGGCTGGATTCGCGCGATAATTCGGGCATTCAGGAGTACCTGGCTTGGGCAGAACAAGACCGACAAGTCCGCGATCAGTGGACTAATGCTTGCAACAACCACGAGCAACATGTCCGCGAGTTCATGGCACACCGAGAGAAGATGAAGGTAGAGTTGGCATAGGTGATGTCGTCGAGAGGTTTGGTTTCCAGGGGCATGTTTGAGCTCAACTGGTGTTACCGGGTGTTCGTTGCTCGGGATATCGATGACGGCGCCCAGTGTGTACACGAGATGTTGAGCATACTCCTGGGTGGGCACATGCATGTCTTGCGGCCTTCGAGCCGCAATATATTTTACATGTCCTGGGTGCGAGGACGACACTTTGCTTTTTGCGCGCCGCATCCGGGCTTCGAGCGGGCATGCTCTGATATCTTTGGACTTTGAGACATAGGGATGCGAAGACAGGACTTTTGCAGGGTATCTGTTAGGAGTATGGCTCAGCTGAAGATTTGGATGGCGTTTTACTGTGGCTTTTGGCTGGGGCGGATTAAAGGAGGTTAATCATGTTCTGTTCTGCGAGAGAGAACGTTCATACCGACAGGGAGATCTGTCGATTTCTGGCTTTTATTTTTTTCTTGTTCATACATTAGTCTCAAGACGGCGATCTGGGCGTCCATATCATATACGCCGCCATGGATTGAGGTCTTTCGCATAGATATCTCGTCTCCTCGAGAAGAGCATCCATCAATGGATCATGATAGTCATACCCGGGGTTAGTGTTCTGTCGAGGTGATTGGCAAATTAGGCCCTTTGCACGTACCGAGGGAGGGGATGTTGCTTTAATGAATGGCGTAGCCGCCCGCTAACTTTTATGCAAGGTTGGTAGCGGGAAGGCGCTGTACCGTGGATCTGATGGATTGGGCCTAGCCTAAGAGGTTCTAAATTTTTGGGACGAAGAAGCTGGATGGAAGCAGACCTTTGATTGATTGACCGAAAGCCAAGGATCACCGTGTCGACTTTAGGTCATATCTGCCTACTACTAAGGTAACTTACCTGAGGGTAACGAAGAGGCCAGAGAAAAAAATCCTCCATCCTTTTCTCATCTGGCCCTCAGCAATCACATGTCCTGGTGCTGCTTCTGTACCTCCCGGCCACCTCACTCTTCCACCACTTGGCGCCAGGAGCTGCAGCCACTTCAGCTCGTTGGTCACTCTCGTGGGTGAATCACAGAAGCTGGATGAGGACTGCGTTCTCGCGCAGGTTGCGAAGCACACTTGGGAGCCTTGCAGCCGCAGACGTCAACCTTTTTCATCCCACAACGCGATCCGCCTTCCTGCACACCACTGGCACCCACCGCCCGATCCAAAGCTACCGTCACGGCTTTCGAGCCGTCCCATCAACCCCAGTGATTCACGGCCCCTCTCACCTCGTCCGACTCGCCTCGACCTCAGCTGCCAGCGCTGCCGCCGAGAAACCTGAAGAAGGGCCTGCCTCCCGCAATTCAGCTCCATCATCGTCCTTCTCCAGTCCTAATAACGCCACGATGAACGGCGCAAACACCTCACCGCGCGCGAAGCGTAAGCTTTCGCCCACAGAAACCGTCGACGGCCACCGCCCCCCGAAGCACCATCGTGCCAGCATCAATGGGAAGCAGTCAGCCGGCGACAACACGCCAGATATTGATGGCGACTATGACATGGTGCACGAGGAGGAGTACGTCGTCGAGGAGCTCCCGCACCAAACTCTAATACCTGTGGGCGCCGACACGGCCGAGTGGCAGGCCACCATCGAACGGGTGGTGAGCAACGTCGTGTCCATCCGCTTCTGCCTCACCTGCTCATTCGACACCGACCCGGCGCTGACCAGCGAGGCCACGGGCTTTGTTGTCGATGCGGAGAAGGGCTACATCCTGACGAACCGCCACGTCGTTGGCTCGGGGCCCTTTTGGGGCTATTGCATCTTCGATAATCACGAAGAGGTCGATGCCTATCCCGTCTACCGGGACCCCGTTCACGACTTTGGCATTCTGAAGTTTGACCCAAAGGCGATCAAATACATGCCCGTGGCTGCCTTGCCGTTACGGCCCGATCTAGCGAAGGGTATATGCGACCCAACAAGTTGACGAACATGGTGGTTACACGAGTGCTAACGAGTTTTTTTAGTTGGTGTCGAGATTCGAGTTGTAGGTAACGATGCCGGCGAGAAGCTCAGCATTCTGTCCGGCGTCATAAGTCGTCTTGACCGCAATGCCCCCGAATATGGTGATGGATATAGTGATTTCAACACCAGCTACTACCAAGCCAGCGCTGCCGCAAGTGGAGGTAGTTCGGGCAGTCCTGTCGTTAACATTGATGGCTATGCCGTAGCTCTGCAGGCTGGCGGAAGGGCCGATGGTGCTTCTACCGACTACTTTTTGCCTCTTGACAGGCCTCTACGTGCTCTCAAGTGCTTGCAAGAAGGCAAGCCCATCACGCGCGGTGATATACAGTGCCAATTCCTCCTAAAGCCCTTTGATGAGTGCCGTCGGCTAGGGCTAAGCTCCGCGTGGGAGGCACAGATGAGGAAAGCATTTCCTAAGGAGACCAACATGCTTGTTGCCGAAATTGTGCTTCCGGAGGGACCTTCCCACAGCAAGATCGAGGAAGGCGATGTCCTAGTGAAGGTAAACGGTGAGCTCATCACACAATTCGTCCGCCTGGACGACATCCTAGATTCCAATGTCGGGCAAACGGTCAAGCTGCTTCTTCAACGAGGAGGAGAGGATGTAGAGGTTGAGGTAGCTGTGGGTGATTTGCATAAGATCACCCCTGACCGCTTCGTGTCTGTTGCAGGAGGCAGCTTCCACAGTCTGTCTTACCAGCAGGCGAGACTGTATGGCGTGGCGTGCAAGGGCGTCTACGTCTGTGAGGCCACTGGGTCCTTCCGTTTCGATAGCAGCGACAACGGCTGGATCATCCAGACTATTGACCACAAACGGGTGCCCGACCTGGAGACTTTCATTGAGGTAGCCAAAGGCATTCCAGACAAGGCCCGTGTCGTGGTGACCTACAAGCATTTGAGAGATCTGCATACACTAAACACGACCATCATTTACATCGATAGGCACTGGTCGGCAAAGATGAAGCTGGCCGTCCGCAATGACGAGACTGGGCTGTGGGACTTCAAGGATCTTGCGGATCCTCTGCCTCCCGTGCCACCTGTTCCCCGCAAAGCATCATTTATTCAATTAGAACACACGAAACACCCTGCTGTCGCCGATCTCGTCAAGAGCTTTGTTCACGTCAACTGTACCATGCCGGTCAAGCTGGACGGCTTCCCTAAGAATCGAAAGTGGGGTATGGGCCTGGTCATTGATGCAGACAAGGGCTTGGTCATCATATCACGGGCTATTGTCCCTTATGATCTTTGCGATATCTCCATTACCATTGGTGATTCCATCGTTGTGGAGGGCAAGGTCGTCTTCCTACATCCCCTGCAGAACTACGCTATCATACAGTACGATCCTAAGCTGGTAGATGCGCCCGTGCTCAGCGCCAGATTATCCGACGAGGGAATCACCCAGGGTGCATCGACTTACTTCATTGGATACAACCGTATTGGGCGTATTGTCCATGCGGCGACCACAGTCACGGAAATTTTTGCGGTTGCCATTCCCGCCAACTCTGGAGCTCCGAGGTATCGTGCCGTAAATGTAGACGCCATCACTGTGGACACGAGCCTGAGCGGGCAATGCGGAAGTGGTGTTCTCGTGGCTCCAGATGGCACTGTTCAGGCTCTGTGGCTAACATATCTGGGAGAGAGATCTCCCTCAACTCACAGAGATGAGGAGTATCATCTCGGCCTGGCGACGCCGACACTACTGCCTGTGATCAAACAGATTCAGCAAGGCCTTACGCCTCAACTACGCATGCTGTCCGTAGAGTTCCGGTCTATCCAGATGTCTCAGGCAAGACTCATGGGTGTGTCGGAGGAGTGGATTCACAAGGTCTCCCTCGCCAACACATCTCACCATCAGCTCTTCATGGTAACGAAGCGCACTTTTGAACGTAACGAGGAAGCCGGGGCCCTCCTTGAAGGCGACATTCTATTGACGCTGAACGGCAAGCTCATCACGCGCATCTCCGAGCTGGACATTATGTACTCCAACGAGGTGCTCGAAGCCGTCATTGTGCGCGACTGCGAGGAGATCACCCTCAAGTTGCCTACGGTCTCGGCCGACGATGTTGAGACGGACCGTGCTGTCTCGTTCTGCGGCGCCATTCTGCACCGGCCGCACCATGCAGTCCGCCAGCAGATCAGCAAGCTGTTCAGCGAGGTGTACGTCTCGGCGCGCACGCGGGGCTCGCCTGCCTACCAGTACGGCCTGGCGCCGACAAACTTCATCACCCATGTGAATGGAAAGCCCACCCCGGATTTGGAGTCGTTCCTCGCGGCCGTGGTGGAGATTCCCGACAATACATGTGAGATTTACTTGCCAATGATCTTGTTTCTGAGACCCCTTTGCTGACTATGGTTATTTTAGACTTCCGACTGAAGGCTGTCACGTTCGACAGCGTGCCGTGGGTGGTGACGATGAAGAAGAACGAGCACTACTTCCCGACCATGGAGTGGATCAAGGACCCGTCGGTCGAGTGCGGCTGGCGGCGTGTAACATACGAGGACGGCAAGGCCATCAAGGGCGAGGGCCACGAGGGTGTGGTGCCTGTGGCGGACGACACGGGCGACATTGTGGAGATTGGCGGCGTCGTAGGCTAAGGCATATGGCATGGTTGATATCTACGACCGCTGCTATTGCTATATCGACAGATAAAAAGAACAGTCGCATGTAAGGATAATTGCTTGAGGGTTAGGATTGGTACAGTCAGCTGCTCTCAAGGTGAGCAGTGACGCGGATTCTTGTACATATAGAAACCAGATCGGTGTTTGATTATCTTTTGCGTGTTGATGAAAGAGAGAAAAGCATACCGGCAAGAAGGTATAATTGGATCATCATCTCGCAGCCTCAATCACGGCAATTGGTAAAACTATCCATTCAGTACCTGAACGCTTTAGCAACGGTTCTTAGCAAGTCATAGGAACAGAATATCGCAACAAAACCCATAAGCCTCATTCCGAGATATATAAATTCCTACTAGAATGACACAACGTCTGGTGACCCCTTTCTGGTAGGCAACGGCGGCCTCCCGTTGCAACGCCTTGAGTCCCTAAAAACGGAGTCAATGATGTTGGGAACGGTGCGCCTCGTGCTGGAAAGGCTGTGTGGTCTGTGCGCCTGGGAAGTAGCGCAGTGACGTTACCCTGCTGAGCACACGCATTGGGATTAATTAGGTAGCCGCGCTGCGGTTAGGCGAATCACGATGCGGCTCGCGTGGTTGGGGGGCAGGGGGGTGGGAACCTTTGGGGACTGGAACTATACCACACGTGGAATCGCATGGCTAGTCGTCGTGGTCGTCTCGTCTTTCCCTCCTTCCTACCTACTTCCTTCCGTACGCACACGCCCCTCCCTGACCTGCGTCTACCGTTACGGTACACCTGGGCCGTTCAGCACACACTACACACTAACCAGATGCAAGGACAGCCAGCCAGCCAGCACCTGGACTACCTCCCTAGCAACACCCCAGCACAACCACAGACAATCAAAATCGCATTCAAGTCGACCTCGACACCCCGAAAAATCCCCAAAGAACACCCCATAATCTCAACCTCACGACGCAAACCCCGTGATCGCGACCGTCTCAGTGATCCAAGACCGATTGCTGCCTTTACCTCTCGATTTCAGAGCCCCTGAGATCTCTCGTCTGCCTATTGAATGACTCGCTGCCGCACCATCGCAGCCTGACCACACGCACGCACGCACCCACACACTCAATACAACGACACCTCAACTTTTATTCCTCATTATCATCGCCTCTTACCATCTCCCATTATAAACAACCAGGCCCAACAAGCGCCATCAGGTGGACGGTCGCTCGTTCATCTGCGCCGGCTGGCGACGCCTCCACATCCATCACGCACCCCGCACCACGCAAGCATCACAATATTCGACCTGGTCATCCTCATCCTCATCCTCATCCCCTACTCTCAACCACTCTCTGCATGCTCGGTGCTTCTTTGCACCACCGATTTCCTCGACCTCCCAGCTGAACACAGCTCGTCTTCCTTATTATGGCAGTTCGCTACAGCGCAGAGGCATTGATTCTGCTCCGAGAGTCTC